>NW_027208664.1:0-50335 GCF_027789765.1 Dendropsophus ebraccatus
ATATCAACTGGTGCCTGAAAGTGCCAGAGATTTGTAATTTACTTCTATTAAAAAGTCTTCCAGTGTACCTATGAGCTGCTGTATGTCCAGCAAGAAGTGGTGTATTCTTTCTAGTCTGAGACATTGCTCTCTGCTGCCATCTCCGTCCACGTCAGGAACTGACATCAGATTCCCGCTGTCTGCCCGCTCCGTGCAGCGGGTGGATACAGCGGGAGGACCCGCCTGGAAAACTGGGATACAGCCTATGGCTATGGCTGTATCCCAGTTTTCCAGGCGGTTCTCCCGCTGTAGCCACCCTCTCCACGGAGCGGGCAGACAGCGGGAATCATTTCCGAGAGTTCGGGTTCGTACGAGAGTTCAAGTTCGGACCATCCCTAACTGGAAGATGAGATATTTTTTTCTTTTAATAGAAGTAATTTACACATCTCTGGCACCAGTTGATTTTTTTTTTTTTTTTTTTGCTGAACTACACCTTTAACTTCAATGTCATTAAAGACAACTTTATATTACTTTTGCTTTATACTTTGTAGTATGTTTTCTACTTTTCTCACATTTTTTCTACTGGAGCTTTACCCAACAGAGCAATGTGATGCCTGGGCCTCACCAGACTGACCATGAAGAGGCTGGGGTCTCACCATCTATGGCAGAAGTCCAAGCAAAAATAAAAACTATTGCTCAGTCTACCCTTTGTTTGTCTCCTAATCTCTGTATAACATTAAAATAAGAATGTAATTAGTCAATAATGTTCTTGAACCAGAGATTGTTGCAGCCAGGGACAGGAATGTACAGTTTATAGCCACCTTTATAAGAACTGCCTCCTCAGCTGCTCCTCACCAACAACTAGGGGGCATCTCACAGTTTGAGAAGCACTGATCCACTATAATTTTGTAAAGATATGCTTTATACACTTTTACAGTGTCTACTAGATGGCAATATAAAGGTCCGCTATAGGGACCGCACAGCTTCCTATAATACAACTTGAAACAGTGCAGCATAGCTGCTCTTGTTTACAATAGATAAAATACACAACCCAGAAGCTTTTGAAATGTCAGGCTTTTTCTTGCATGTAAAGAAGTCTCTGGGGGAACAGCATGAAGCTTGCACACGGAAACATCAAATAAAATAGAAATCAATCAGTGCTTTTTGAACAGAGTACACTGTTCCTTATAATGCCATCTGGCTGGGGTTATACATACTAGTAAATATTATATCCAGTAGACTATTAGCAGCAGTCTTCTGTCTAAAGAGACTCATTTTTATCTCATTAAATTTTAACAATTTACAAAAACTGAAACAGAGCTGCTCTAAAGCTTTTAAAAGATTTTCCAGAAGTATTCCATAGAGATGATTTCTCTTATTTCATGTAAATAAAGTTCAATCATGGTATAATAATACAAAAAAGTAGAATGATGCATTTCAGTATCTCCCCATTTCCAGTTTACCATATGTTGATGTTGGCAAATAAGTACAAGTACAGTCGGTCACCAGCCACACTAATACAAATGGTACCTCTCTTTGTGCTGTCCATGAATAGCAGACTATTCTATAGTGTGAAAAGTTTGAAACCCTTGTGGCTGGTGACCGATTCTGTACTTCTTAGGCAGTGTAATAGGGGCAGTGCCAAGCCCACAAAAGCCGCAGCCTGGCACGCCTCTCCCCACCCCATCTCGTCCCATCTTGGCTTCCAGCACCAAACACTTAGCTGAAATCTTGTGCAAGCATTTTGATTTACCCCGGTAGCAACAAAACACAGTAATCACTGAACTTAAGGAGATCAGTTAAAAAAATTACAATGGAGTACTCAAGCAAGAGTCTCCATTAATGCCCCCAAAAAGTCGGTGGAGCCTCGGTTGCGAGTCTCAAAACACGGGATAGCCAGATATCTCTAGCCTGTTGCCACGGGGTGCTTCCATGATGGGGAGAGCACCACACCACCCTGAAAGATAGCCCCTTAAGTCCCACTCGGTTTGCGAGTATTGGAACATAAATAGAGAAACAACAGGGTGGCCCGTTTTCCCTATTTATGTTCCAATACTCGCAACAGAGTGGAACTTAAAGTGACTCTGTACCCACAATCTGACCCCCCAAACCACTTGTACCTTCGGATAGCTGCTGTTTTATCCAAGATCTGTCCTGTGGTCCGTTCTGCAGGTGATGCTGTTATTGTCCTAAAAAATACTTTTAAATGTGAAGCCCGTGCCAAACGGGAGTATCTGTGCCCTAACTTTGCACCACCCCTCTGTCCCTCCTCCCCACCCTCTTCAGCATTAGGAATGCCACTGAAACATTTTCTCCATGCTGAACATTGCACAGGTCCTTAACGATCCAGCCCATGTGCCGGGCTGCCACAGGTGGGGAATAGGAGGCAATCTGCCTGGAGCATTCCTAATGATGAAGAGGGTGGGGAGGAGGGACAGAGAGGTTGTGCACATTTAGGGTACAGATACTCCCCTTTTGGAACGGGGCTTCAAGTTTAAAAGCATTTTTTTAGGACATTAACTGCATCACCTGCCGAACGGACCGCAGGACAGATCTTGGATTAACAGATTGTGTGTACAGAGTCGCTTTAAGGGGCTATCTTTCAGGGTGGTGTGGTGCTCTCCCCATCATGGAGGCACCCTGTGGCAACAGGCTAGAGATATCTGGCTATCCTGTGTTTTGAGGCTCGCAGGCTCCACGGACTCTTGTTTTGCATATTTAAAATTTTGGGGGCATCATTGGAGACACTTAATTGAGTACTCCATTGGTATTTTTTCACTGATCTCCTTGAGTTCAGTGATTACTGTGTTTTGTTGGTTGATTTGTCATTGCCCCAACTATCCAGAATCCTGCTCCACAGTGACGAGGGGCAAATACCCCGAAACGGCTGTCTGTGGATGGATGCTTGCCTTGGCAAGCCCTTGTCATGATCGCAATACTCGTACCTTAAGTTAGACATTGACAAAAAGGGGCCATCCTGTTGTTTCCCTATTTATGTTCCAATACTCACAACCGAGTGAGACTTAAGGGGCTATCTTTCAGGGTGGTGTGGTGCTCTCCCCATCATGGAGGCACCCCGTGGCAACAGGCTAGAGATATCTGGCTATCCCGTGTTTTGAGACTCACAACCGAGGCTCCACGGACTCTTGTTTTGCTTACCCCGGTAGCAGCAGCATCCTGAAGATGCAAGCATAAAATAGAGCTCCCAATGTTAGAGCAGTGTGTTCTCCAACAGTCTCATACAGGCCCCATAAGGCCAGTTATTCAGGATGTTGTCAGCGTTAGGGAAACTTACTCGCATGCACTTAGATTTTGATTCATGGCGCATGTTTGAGACCTGAGGTCAGATCTTGGAGCTAGAAGCTGGGCCATGACTGTCACTCAGGATACGACAGGGTGGGGAGAGGTGTGCTTGGCTGTGGCTTTTGTGGGCTTGGCACCACCTTAGCTCTCCAATTGTTTAGGCAGATGGAAAAAAGGTCTTTTTTAGCATTTAGATTACATAGACGGCCCAAATAAAGCTACTGGCTATATTTTTGCACTAGGTGCTATGTTATAGTGTGACAGGTTCAAAACCCTTGTGGCTGGTAACAGATTTCTTTTAAATAGAGTATCTGAAAAACCTGCACGGAACTTACGGAAATTACAATATCTCCAGAAGTTGAAGAACATTTTTAATATAATAATAATAGTAATTTACAAAATTACTATATACAGAAAAGACTGCATCCCTACAAGTAGCTCAAAAAAAAATTTGGAAAACTGTCTATCAGAAGGCCCACAACTAGAGATGAGCGAACCTCGGCATGCTCGAGTCGATCCGAACCCGAACTTTAGGCATTTGATTAGCGGTGGCTGCTGAAGTTGGATAAAGCTCTAAGGCTATCTGGAAAACATGGATATAGTCATTGGCTGTATCCATGTTTTCCAGACAACCTTAGAGTTTTATCCAAGTTCTGCAGCCCCCGCTAATTAAATACCGAACGTTCGGGTTCAGATCGACTCGAACCTGGTTCGCTCATCTCTACCCACAACCAATGGTGACATCATACTGGATCTAGCAGTGCTTAGCAGTTACCACCATTTTGGGCTCTGATGTAAATGCGATTTTTTTAATACATGTGATGGGGAATGTTCAGAGGTAAAACTAACATGATGAATAATGTTACTTTTCCAGAGGTTTCATTTAATGCACTAAAGTCTATTCAGTAAATGCTACTTCTTTTTGCCAGTTAAATTAAGTTAAAACATTTGTTCTTATTGCCTGAAAATTATTTGACTCTTCTCTACTGTGACAGTGATGAAGTAACAGCACTAAAAAAGTGACAGACAGCCATGTAACAGTGAACGGGATATGCATCTTTTTAAAGCATTCAGTCAAGTTCTTCTAAATTTTTAAAACAGACCAGTTTGGGGTCTGCTATGTGAGTTATTTAATTCCAACAGCCAGATCCCTAAAGGAACACTTCAACCAACATTTTTACCATCTAATCTTTTACTAAATGACATTATGTAAATTCTAACTTTTCTTTTTAACTAACAAACTTTCTAACCTTTTTTTTTTTTTTACCATTGTCTCTATTTTGGAGACATTGTCTCTGTACTGGTCTTTGGCTACACTTGGCAAGACTTCAGATTGTGCTGCAGAAGTCATTTAAATGGCACCAAAAGTCAATTTAAAAAACCCCCATTGTGACTAGAAAAACTGTTTATCAAAATGACAATATTTTTCTCTACAGAAAGATACAGGTACTTTACAGGATACATTTTATATAGTTTACATCTCATATTTTTGTAAGCAAATATTTTTGTGTTATGGTTGACCAAAACATGATGAGAACAGAGCTCTACGTCTGAATAAAACACAAGTCTAAAAAAGGATCATAGAACATACCTTGTCTTCTCCGACTGTTTAGTTTCCTAAAGCAGGTGCCTTCGACCAGCCGGTTAAGTCGCTGCTGTTTATAAGCTCTAAGATCTCTGGCTGAATCTTCTCTTTCAGCTCTCTATGCAATAATAAAAAAGACAGGTACATTGAGAACCATTAGGATTGTTTTGAATTGTTTTTTTCCCCCTGTGCAATGACAATAAAGGTATACTATGTAAATAACACACCCAAGGGAAGATTTTTATTGATATACCTGTAGTTACTTTTTACATTAACATCATACTCCCATAAGGCTGGGTTCACACCGCGTTTTTGCAATCCGTTTTTTTTCATCCGTTTTTTGCAAAAAAATGGATGAAAAACGGATGGAAAAAACGGATGCATTAGTGTGCATCCGTTTTGATCCGTTTTTCCATTGACTTAGATTGTAAAAAAAACCGGATCAAAAAGGATCAATTTTTTAACAGACACAAAAGTAGTGTCAGCTACGTTTTTGCGTCCATCAAAAAAAAAACGGATCTGTTTTGATCCGTTTTTATTTACAATGGAAGTCAATGGAAAAACAGATCAAAACGGATGGACACAAATGCATACACACACACACACTACCGTTCAAAAGTTTGGGGTCACCCAAACAGTTTTGTGTTTTCCATGAAAAGTCACACTTATTCACCACCATACATGTGAAATGAATAGAAAATAGAGTCAAGACATTGACAAGGTTACAAATAATGATTTGTATTGAAATAACATTGTTTTTACATCAAACTTTGCTTTCCTCAAAGAATCCACCTTTTGCAGCAATTACAGCATTGCACACCTTTGGCATTCTAGCTATTAATCTGTTGAGGTAAGCTGGAGAAATTGCACCCCACGCTTCTAGAAGCAGCTCCCACAAGTTGGATTGGTTGGATGGGCACTTCTGGCGTACCATACGGTCAAGCTGCTCCCACAACAGCTCAATGGGGTTCAGATCTGGTGACTGCGCTGGCCACTCCATTACCGGTAGAATACCAGCTGCCTGCTTCTGCTGTAAATAGTTCTTGCACAATTTGGAGGTGTGTTTAGGGTCATTGTCCTGTTGTAGGATGCAATTGGCTCCAATCAAGCGCTGTCCACTGGGTATGGCATGGCGTTGCAAAATTGAGTGATAGCCTTCCTTATTCAGAATCCCTTTTACCCTGTACAAATCTCCCACCTTACCAGCACCAAAGCAACCCCAGGCCATCACATTACCTCCACCATGCTTAACAGATGGCGTCAGGCATTCTTCCAGCATCTTTTCATTTGTTCTGCGTCTCACAAACGTTGTTCTTTGTGATCCAAACACCTCAAACTTGGATTCATCCGTCCACAACACTTTTTTCCAGTCTTCCTCTGTCCAATGTCTGTGTTCTTTTGCCCATCTTAATCTTTTTCTTTTATTGGCCAGTCTTAGATAGGGCTTTTTCTTTGCCACTCTGCCCTGAAGGCCAAAATCCTGCAGCCGCCTCTTCACTGTAGATGTTGACACTGGTGTTTTGCGGGTACTATTTAATGAAGATGCCAGTTGGGGACCTGTGAGGCGTCTGTTTCTCAAACTAGAGACTCTAATGTGCTTATCTTCTTGCTTAGTTGTGCAACGCGGCCTCCCACTTCTTTTTCTACTATGGTTAGAGCCTGTTTGTGCTGTCCTCTGAAGGGAGTAGTACACACTGTTGTACGAGCGTTTAATTGACCCCACAAATGTGATGCTGCAGAAACACAATCTGCTCAAAGGAAGGTCAGTTTTGAAGCTTCTGTAACGAGCTAGACTGTTTTCAGGTGTGTGAACATGATTGCACAAGGGTTTTCTAATCCTCAATTAGCCTTCTGAGCTAATGAGCAAACACATTGTACCATTAGAACACTGGAGTGATAGTTGCTGGAAATGGGCCTCTATACACCTATGTAGATATTGCACCAAAAAACAGACATTTGCCGTTAGAATAGTCATTTACCACATTAGCAATGTATAGAGTGTATCTGTTTAAAGTTAGGACTAGTTTAAAGTTATCTTCATTGAAAAGTACAGTGCTTTTCCTTCAAAAATAAGGACATTTCAATGTGACCCCAAACTTTTGAACGGTAGTGTGTATATATATATATATATATATATATATATATATATATAGAGAGAGAGAGAGAGAGAGAGAAAGAAAGAAAGAGAGAGGCTCTTCAGTTGTTTTAGTATGTATTAGTAGTTTTGTGTCCCTAAGACTCTGTTTACATTTTGATTATGGCTTCCTTTCTTATAGGGGCTCTCTCTCGAATTAATGGGATTGGGTATGTTCGGCTTCTTTTAAGTCTAGTTAATCATCTGCATATGCAAGGGTTAATTCTCTATTTTGATTTTTAACATTAGAATCCACACATATGATAATTGGAGGCTTCTGATGATAGACACAAGGAATAGTCTCAATATATACTTATACTAAACTTCTGTTTTGTTAGAAAGCCCAGTATCTTATCTTGTTATTGCACGCTCTGTAGGCTTACCTGGGTTATATAGTACTTTATTAGAGGTTATAAGCTGACAATAAGTGCCCCACCAAACAGTGGCATGTTCACCAAAATTGTGTATTAAAAAATACATCAAAATAAAAAAGTCTGGTCCTTAAAGAGGCAAGATGAAGAAAAAAACTTTTAACATGTCAGAGAAACATTGGTGGGGCCTATGGCTGTATCCATGTTTTCCAGGTAGCCTTTGGCTGCATCCAACTTTGGCTGGGTTTACACTACGTTTTTCCTATGCTTTTATCATATCAGTTTTTATTTGGTTACTTTTAACGGACAGAAAAACCCTATTTTTGTGTATGTTAAAAAAAACGCAACCATTTCAATCTGTTTTTTTTTTATAGAATTGAAGTCAATGGAAAAACTGATCCAAACAGATGGCATACAATTGCATCTATTTTTTGCATCCGTTTTTTTCATAAAACGTGTGCGTTAAACAGATAGGAAAAATGCTGTGTGAACCCAGCCTTCTTTAGCCACCAGTATTGAAATGCTGAATGATCGGACTCGAGCACACCCGAGTAGCACTCATCTCTATTCAATAGTGTTCCAATCTCTGGGATCCCCACTGTTCCCTAAAATGAATGGGCCAACATTACTCTTGACCTAGATCTCTGCAGGTAAATTTACACTAAGGCTTTGGCAATTCAATTTAGTGATCAATCTGTAAGTTCCAATACTAGCAATGTTCTATAACTAAAGCCAAACACATACAAATATTAAAAGCAGTGCTCGGTTATTACAGGCGGCTGAGGCTGTAGTGATCCGGTTAATAAATGACTACACTTTTTCCTCTAGCCATTTATTTGCAGTTCTGGCTACAGTCGATTTATACAGAGTTTAATATCTGTTTCACTTTCCTTGGAGAAAAATAGATGGTATTTCATTTAAGATTCCAAGATTATACAGATCTCTGTAAAGGTCACATCTGACAAAAAGGGGCGAGTGTTCTGAACAGGGAATATTTTATAAACTAAATGTACTGTATTTCCAAAACTATACTGAATACAAATGTCAACATAAACCCTTGAAGTATTCACACTGTATATGTAAATCACTACTAGAACAATATCTACATTTATTAAGTCTGTAAACACAGTGCATCCAGGTACTATCTCTTCGTCAAGTGAACCATGCATATGGCTCTCAACATGATGTAAGAAAAACAGTGATATATCAGACCAGGCCATCTTTTTCTATTTACAGTTCTAATGCATGCATGCCTCTATAGTAGGCATGGGCACAAGTCTGCAGCTGCGTCACCCCATATGCAGTCAGCTGTGATGCAGTCTGTCAGTCCGTCAAAGCCAGCAGAATTTTTTTCAGCAATTTTGTTACAGAAACTATATTGTGGGACTGGACTACAGACTGGCCTTCAATGTTTAAATGCATCACTGAGCCTTAGCAATCCTCTACAAGCCATTTTGGAAACATCTTGACCCAGCTGTCAAGACATCACAATTTGGCTATTATTACTGTATGCCCTTGACCCTTGCCATTTTCCTGCTTCCAAAACTGACTGAACACTTCACTTGACAGCTGCTACAGCAACAAGATTATACGTCACTTGTCAGTGGTTTTAATGTTATGGCTGATGATTGCTTGTGTGTTCGTATATACTTCAATAATAGATTACTTACAGTATAGGGCGGGACTGGAAATCCTCCTGGTTCATTCTTTCTGACTGACGTATTTTCAAGATTTCTGTGTAGCTGAGGTTCTGAAGCCTACTCTTGAACTGGTCCAGAGAACTTGGTTTGTTTGTTAGAGCTCTCATGATTTGTTCCTTTACAACTTGCATAACCTATTAGAGACAAATAATTGGTAAGTGCTTGGTCGCTCGGTCAAAGATAAGTTGTTTACTTGAAAAAAAAGATATTACATACAGCAAGTCAACTAAACTATCTTAAACACATAAATGAGCAAAAGGAAAGTCAGCTCACCAAAGTGCAGTATATGTGTGCCGCTGTAATTCCCCAGGTCTGGAGCGCGTGGAGCAATATTGCGGGCCGTCTCCCGTATATAGACTTCAGTAAAGAAAATGGTGACTCCCAGCTCCGTAAAAAATATATGTATAACTTTATTGAACGTGCATCTTAAAACAACAAACAGGCTAAAAACATTAGTGCCGACGCGTTGCGAGGTTACACCTCTCAATCATGATTAAGAGGTGTAACCTCGCAACGCGTCGGAGCTGATGTTTTTAGCCTATTTGTTATTTTAAGATGCACGTTCAATAAAGTTATACATATATTTTTTACGGAGCTGGGAGCCACCATTTTCTTTACTTTATTTTCTTAACCCCTTCCCCCAATATGACGTCCAGGGACGTCATGAAAAGCAGTGGCAGAATGCATCATGACGTCCCTGGACGTCATGCTTTCCCTGCCTCCCCCCTCTGTCCCTGGGTGAGATCGGGCAGCAGGAGGAGGCTGTGTCACACAGCATCCTCCTGCTGCCACTGCCCGGAGGGGAGCCGCGCTCCCCCCCGGGCAGTTAACCCCATAAACGCCGCGGTCAATGCGACCGCAGCGTCTATGGGGAGATTCAGTGTCCCCCGCCGATCGGGCGGCGGGGGGAGGCTGCAGAACGCTGCCTCCCCCCACCGCCACTCAGTCTGTGTCCCCCGGCCCCCTCCCCTCATCCTCCGATACCGGCGGATCGCCGCTACTACCTCTTTAGCGGCGATCCGCCGGTACCGGGCATTACCGGCGCCGCCGATAGTTTTCATCTCCCCCCACCGTGAATCCACGGTGGGGGGAGATGAAAAATGTCCCCTCAGACCCCAGATCAGCCCCCCGATCACCCTCCCCGGGCGGCCATCAGATCCAAGATGGCCGCCCCCATCCCTGCTAACAAACGATGTTTGTTCGCAGGGATGGAAATGAATAAGTGATCAAAGCCCCATGCTCTCCGCCACCGGAGGTAGCGGAGAGCATGGGGCAGTGATCGGGGACCCCCCCGTGTGGTCCCGGAGCAGGCGATCGGCGGTATATACTATATACCGCCGATCGCCTGTTCCCAGTGCTGATCAGCACTTTTTATCCCCTGTCACCATAAATCATTGGTGACAGGGGATAAAAAGTGTCACCGTGCCCCCCCCCAAGTCGCCCCCCACCCCCCCAGTCACCCCCGTCCCCCAGTCACCCCCCCTTCCGCACATACGTTACCTGATCCACGGAGCTCCGTCCTCCTCGACGTCCAGGCTGATTCTGAAGTGCGCATGCGCTCCAGAATCAGTTAGCTCTGAAAATTTAAAGTGACAGAGACCAATTTGGTCTCTGTCACTGAACTATGATTACTGTGATAGAAAATATCACAGTAATCATAGTAATACAGTGAAAATTAATGTATAAAGTACAAAAAGTGAAAAACATACAAAAAAATAAAACACACACTTTTTATTATAGTAATAATTGCAGTTTACTCCCAGATTACCCCTAGCCCCCCAAATTACCCGTAACCACCGCAGGTTGCCCATATCCGCCCCAGATTGCCCGTAATCACCGCACGTTGCCTATAACCACCGCACGTTGCCCATAACCACCGCACGCTGCCCATAACCACCGCACGTTGCCACTAACCACCGCACGTTGGCACTAACCACCGCACGTTGCCACTAACCACCGCACGTTGCCACTAACCACCGCACGTTGCCACTAACCACCGCACGTTGCCTATAACCACCGCACATTGCCTCTAACCACCGCATGTTGCCTATAACCACCGCATGTTGCCAATAACCACCGCACGTTGCCCATAACCACCGCACGTTGCCACTAACCACAGCACGTTGCCACTAACCACCGCACGTTGCCACTAACCACCGCACGTTGCCAATAACCACCGCACGTTGCCCATAACCACCGCACGTTGCCCATAACCACCGCACGTTGCAACTAACCACCGCACGTTGCCACTAACCACCGCACGTTGCCACTAACCACCGCACGTTGCCCATAACCACCGCACGCTGCCCATAACCACCGCACGTTGCCACTAACCACCGCACGTTGCCCATAACCACTGCACGTTGCCACTAACCACCGCACGTTGCCACTAACCACTGCACGTTGCCTATAACCACCGGACATTGCCTATAACCACCGCATGTTGCCTATAACCACCGCATGTTGCCTATAACCACCGCATGTTGCCCATAACCACCGCACGTTGCCTGTAACCACCCCAAATTGCCAGTGAGCCCCTCCAGATGGTCCGTAATCAGCCCCGATTGCCCGTAACCCCGCATATTGCACGTAACCACCGCACGTTGCCTCTAACCACTGCACGTTGCCTCTAACTCACACACGTTGCCAGTGACCCCCTCCAGATTGCCGTAACCACCCAAAATTACATGTACCCACCCCTGATTACCTATAAGCACTTTCGTTTATCCGTAACCACCCCAGATTGTCTGTAACCACCCCATGTTGCCCGTAACCACCGCAGATTGTCTGTAACCCCCCAGGTTGCCCCTAATCACATGTAATTCCCCCCAGATTGCCTCTGACCACCACACGTTGCCTCTGACCACCGCACGTTGCCTCTGACCACCGCACGTTGCCTCTGACCACCGCACGTTGCCTCTGACCACCGCACGTTGCCCCCGACCACCTCACGTTGCCCCCGACCACCGCACGTTGCCCCCGACCACCGCACGTTGCCCCCGACCACCGCACGTTGCCTCCGACCACCGCACGTTGCCTCCGACCACCGCACGTTGCCCCCGACCACCGCACGTTGCCCCCGACCACCGTACGTTGCCCCCGACCACCGCACGTTGCCCCCGACCACCGCACGTTGCCCCCGACCACCGCACGTTACAGGTTCCCATCCCAGATTACCTATAAGCACTTCAGTTTATCCGTAACCACCCCAGGTTGCCCGTTACCACCCCACGTTGCCCGTTACCACCCCTCGTTGCCCGTAACCACCGCAGGTTGCCCGTAACCACCACAGATTATCCGTAACCACCCCACATTAGCTGTAATCTCATTTTTTTTTTGTATTTTAGTAACTGCGCTATTCTAATAACCATTACTAGCTGCGGTTTTGCTCCAGCAAATTGGCGCTCCCTTTCTTCTGAGCCCTGCTGTGTGCCCATACAGTGGTTTATGCCCACATATGGGGTACCGTTGTACTCAGGAGAACCTGCGTTACAGATTTTGGGGTACATTTTTTCTCCCATTCCTCGTGAAATTGAGAAATTTTAAACTAAACGAACATATATTGGAAAAATTCGAGTTTTTCATTTTTACTGTCTTATTTTGAATACTTTCCTCTAATACCTGTGGGGTCAAACCGCTCACTGCACCCCAAGATGAATTCTTTGAACGGTGTACTTTCCTAAATGGGGTGACTTTTGGGGGGGTTCTATTCTGCTGACACTACAGGGGCACTGCAAACGCACCTGGCGCTCAGAAACTTCTTCGGAAAAATCTGCACTGAAAATGCTAATTGGCGCTCCTTCCCTTCTGAGCCCGGCTGGGTGCCCATACAGTGGTTTATGCCCACATATGGGGTACCGTTCTACTCAGGGGAACCTGCGTTACAGATTTGGGCATGCAGCTTCTCTCCTGTTCCTCGTGAAATTGAGAAATTTCAAACTAAACAAACATATTATTGGAAAAATTCAAGTTTTTCAATTTTACTGTCTTATTTTGAATACTTTCCTCTAATACCTGTGGGGTCAAAATGGTCACCACACCCCAAGATGAATTCTTTGAGGGGTGCACTTTCCAAAATGGGGTGACTTATGGGGGGGTTCTCTTCTGCGGACACTACAGGGGCTCCGCAAACGCACCTGGGGCTCAGAAACTTCTTCAGCAAAATCTGAACTGAAAATGCTAATTGGCGCTCCCTTCCTTCTGAGCCCTCCTGTGTGCCCATACAGTGGTTTATGCCCCCATATGGGGTACCGTTGTACTCAGGAGAACCTGCGTTACAAATTTTGGGGTGCGGATTCTCTCATGTTCCTTGTGAAATTGAGAAATTTTAAACTAAACGAACATATTATTGGAAAAATTCGAGTTTTTCATTTTTACTGTCTAATTTTAAATACTTTCCTCTAATACCTGTGGGGTCAAAATGGTCACCACACCCCAAGATGAATTCTTTGAGGGGTGTACTTTCCAAAATGGGGTGACTTTTGGGGGGGTTCTCTTCTACGGGCACTACATGGGCGCTGCAAACGCACCTGGCGCTCAGAAACTTCTTCAGCAAAATCTGCACTGAAAATGCTAATTGGCGCTCCTTCCCTTCTGAGCCCCGCTGTGTGCCCATACAGTGGTTTACGCCCACATATGGGGTACCGTTGTACTCAAGAGAACCTGTGTTACAAATTGTGGGGTGCAGATTCTCTCATGTTCCTTTTGGAAAGGAGAAACTTTAATCTAAACATATATATTATTGGAAAATTAAAATTTTCGATTTCTTTAAGGCCTAATTGTGAATACTTTCCTCCAGCCCCTGTAGGGTTAAAATGCTCATTATACCCCTAGATTAATTCTTTAAGGTGTCTAGTTTCCAAAATGGGGTCACTTATGGGGTTTTACAGCATACAAGCCTCCTAAATCAACTTAAAAAAAGAACTGGTCCCTAAAAAAAAATCAGTTTTGGAAACTTTCACAAAATGTGATAATTTGCTAATAAATTTCTAAGCCCCATAACAGCCTAAAAAAGTAAAATATGTTTCCCAAATTATGCCAGAATAAAGAGGACATATTGGTAATGTGATTTAGTAACTAATTTATGTGCTATGACTTCCTTTTTTAGAAGCAGAGAATTTCAGAAGTTCATAAAATGCAAAATTTTAAAATTTTTCATGATATTTTGATGTTTTTCACAAAAAACACACAAAGTAGTGACCAAATTTTGCCACTAATATAAAGTGCCATATGTGACAAAAAAACAATCTCAGAATCGCTAGCATACGTTAAAGCATCACTGAGCTATAAGCGCATAAAGTGAGACAGGTCAGATTTTGAAAAATGAGCCTGGTCATTAAGGCCAAAACAGGCTGCGGAGGCAAGGGGTTAAACACAGTCCATTCACTTGCTCAGTTTAGCATTATGGTGTTCCAGCGTGAACTTCGGAGGGTGATTTTTTTTTTTTTATATGTTCAGGTTTTACCATGCAGTTTTAAAGCTAAAACCCTGAGTGGCATCAACTAAATCCCCACAATGTGTAAGTGTAACTGGTAAACAGTGTAATCTTAGATTGAACAATCTAAAAATGCAACAGTGGTTCAGCCAGTTTTAAAACATAAAGCATTTTTAGACGGTCTAGTCTAAGTTCATGTCACTTGGTAGTTAGCTTATTTTTATGGAAAAGATGTTTGCCAAAAATACACCACATTTTTGCAAACGGCAGCTTGCTTCATTTTCAACAAAACCATAGCTACTTTAAGGTACTACTTATTGGTGAGGCACAAAAGTACCTAAAAAGTCTCCAAACCACATTAAAAATGTAGTGTTGTAAGCCATTTTTTAAGCGCACACAGTTTTAGTTATTTCCTCCACTGTTATAACAGCAAAAGGCTGTACAAACGATCCAGTGATTGTTTGTGCGACCCTCCCTGTCTTGTAATAGCAAATAAAAGCCAATATATGAGATCATTGTTTGTTCACAGAAAGCACCGTGTAGTCTAAAAGTTGAGTTTTGTAGAGATGTGTGCAGGAGGCTGTATGGTGGCACATGACCCTACTTCAGGGCCAAAAAGATTTCACATGCAGCCGTGATATTCTTCGCTGGACACTGTATGTTAGTGGTATTCTCCACCAGGAGCTACAGTGTGCTTCTAAGTACATAAAGGACTTTCCCATATCTAGAGATAGAGGAGTTAATATTGCATGAATTTCAGACGCCTATTTTTCTGGTCTCTACTAATCCTTATTTCGGCAGTTAGCCTTTCACCAACCCAAACATACAATAGATACTATTTAACAGCACAATAGAGATGAGATAAACTGTATCTATAGTGTTGCTTTAAAAAGTGAACATATTAAAGGGGTTTTCTAGGGAAAACCCATTATTTGCCAATCTACAGAACATGCTATGAAAAGCTGATTGGTGAAGCGCCAACACCCCCTTGCCAATTAAAAATAGTGCTTGCAGCCTGAACCCTCAGCACCAGTGATTGTGTAGTTGTGGCACTGTCTTATTGCAGCGCAGCTCCCATTCACTATAGGGACATGTTCCCAAATTGTTCTCACTAAGAGTAAAGCCACTTCCACAGACCACTATTTCAGACAATAATTTCTATTAGGAGAACAATTAATAGTAGAAAAAACACAGAGAAACTTCAATAGAAAAACTTGCATCTCTTTTGTGTTTCGGACCCAGTCCTAGTCTTGGTTACAAATACTGACCAAGGTAAATCAGCTGGCATTGCCAAGTCTATTTTCAGTAACAGTTATAAAAAATTTAATCTAATGATAACTTTTAATTAATCACAATCAATTCGATCAATAATAAAGAATATTTTCTCTTTACCTATTTTCTGCATTTATATGATTTAATATTATGTTTGATAGTTAAGAAATGTAACCTATTGTTAAGTGTAAGCAAGGTTTTACAAGAACACATTACTCTTTTGGCTTGATAATGGATTTTTATTTCTAGCCTTCTAACTACATTATTCCCTTCAATATTTGTGCTACCCTACAGCACCCCTAAGAATCAAGAGTAGCACAATGGCAAGAAAATGTGTATAGCATATGCAAAGAGAACAAAGAAACTTTCACCTTCACCAAAAAAAAAAAAGATGAGCAAATTGAGAGTAATAACGAAGCAAAGTGCTTTGCTATCTGCAAAGCACTTTTCTTCGTTATTACTTTAAATTTGCTCATCTTTTTTTTTAATACACATTTATTAAAGAAAATGTAAGCTTTCTTTGTATTAACATTCATACTGTACATTGACTAGCAGCTGTAAGGGGTGACATGGCCCCTCTGATGCCACCAATGGCTGTATCGGGAACTGCAGAGCTGGTCGTACAATAGTTACATATTACTAATGCTGCTGCATGCAGCGTTAGCGATACTTACCGCTACCGTCTATCCTAATGCTTATTAGGAGTAGAGTTTGGGAGTCAGTAGAGCTGCAGCTGTGGCACAGTGAAGCAGAGTGAGCAGAGATATCTGTCAATCACCTCTACCTTTTGCACCACTGTACTTGCACTGCAACATTAGTGGCACAAGCTCTCCACTCAAATGTTAATTCTAATGCTAGCATGCATTACAATAGACATTAGGGGGGATTAGTATTACATTATAGTATAGAAGGGCTCCTGTTACAATACGTTGCCCAACAGCTGGACACATATTAGAAGGTGCCAATTTTAATTACTGTTTTCAGATAAAAAGGAGAGAAACGGATTGCGCAAGGACATTGTGATTTTTTTTGTGTATTTACTATTTAATTTAGTATACTAACCTCCTATTAGCCTCCTATTGTGCAGGAGACACAGAGAGTGAAGGAATGTCTCCTACCTTCATCCTCAGTGCCGTTCCTGTGCACTTAGTCATTTACTCCACAGTTCGGTAAGACTGTTAGGAGCACTGGCCTGTCCCCCATAGCTCCGAGCCTCCCTCGGCCGGCCCACCCCTTCTAATGATAATCAAAGGATCTGCACAGATCATCACTATGGGGGTGGGGCAGTGCTCCTAACAGTCTTACCGGATTAAACGACTAAGTGCACTGGAACTGCGCTGAGGATAAAAGGTACACAACACTGGGGCTATCAGCAGGTTAGGGTTGTCTAACCCAGTGCTTCTTAACTCCAAGTCCTCAGGCCTCACCAACAGGTCCTGTTTTGAGGATATCCCATACAAAGGACACCTGTGCTAATACCTGATGCACTGAGTATAATTATATCACCTGGGAAATACTAAGGAAAACCTCAAAACATGATCTGTTGGTGAGGCCTGAGGACTGGAGTTGAGAAGCACTGGCCTAACCTACTTATAGTTCCCCTTTTAACTATCCAGATACCAAACCCATCATATGTATTATATTCAATCCATGACCATTTAGAGACTGAAGGAAACTTCCAATGATGTGCCTGTAAGCTTATGGTGTATAGTGTGCTCCCCCAATATCACAAAGAGGTCTTTTTCATAGACTGCAAACTTAGTAAGCATACTGTTATGAAACCATGTACTTCTGTCATATTCCTTTATCGATTATAATGTTCTCAGAATTCACAAGAATTTCAGAGACTAATTTTTTTTTATTCTTCGGGTAGACAAGAACTAGATCTGACATATAATTTGATATTATTAATGAAGTAGAAATACGAGTAAAGAGTAAAACGTATTGGTATATTTTATTTTGTAGCAGAGTATGCCCTTAAGGTCAGCTAAGCTAGTGTGACAGTGACTGCATTAGACAAAGCGTTCTCCCAGTTCTGAGTGATTTTCTATGACAACCTACATAAACTTGCTTATTAGTTAATTGAATCCATGGTTAGCCAGCATTGAATTATTTCTCTGATTTCTGACAAAGCCCCTGGCAAAATATAGCGTTCACATAAAATCAATGGACTGTGTTAAGAAAACCCAATTTACATTTCAGCTTAGGAGCCTTGTTCAGTGAAGGGGAACCTATTTGTTTATGAGACATCATAGGTATGTTGCTATTGTTTGTTACTCTAGACAAATAATACAACATGCGTCAAATAATTAAACCTGGAATTCTGAATTGCTAAGATACTTCCATTTGTTGCCATTTTCCTCATAACTCAGATTGAGCCATTTTTTTTTGTTCTGCATCGCGTAGGAAAATGAATCTAGATTGTGACAATATATTTGGTTCCATGCTAACAGTAATGCATTGTGAGATGAGGTGCATTCTCCGCTAACTCTAAGAGGAGTGTTGAGTCCATGATGGGTGTAGTCCACAACAACTTATACAGACACTGTTTTGATGCTTTGATAGTACATAAATATATAAGTAGAAACTGCCCCCTCATCCTTCCCAAACTAAAGCACCAGCAGTCTGAACATTTGGTAGGTGTGTTATGTAAATGTACATATGTATATTATAAACCACACAAGGCAGCAGAAATATCAGCATAAGCAAGCTCTACCAAGTGCTATATATTTGCATATTGTTGCCTACTCTTAAGTATGTTGGTTTGTCCATTCTGCTGCTGTAAGACTGAGCAATGAATAAATTAAAGCATGACAATCTGTGACATAGAAACTCTACGCTATACAAACAGATGGTGAAAAAACTGAACCCGATAATTATTAATGTATCTATGTTTCGATACCTACAGATGTCCTGAGTTACATATTTTATGACATTTTTAGGAAAAAGAATATGTACAGACAATTATAAATAAAATAGTCAATTAAAAAGATTGATAGCTTGATAGTTAACACACCCATGCTATGTATAGGAATTGACAGGAGCCAACAGGAGAACACTAAGACCCAGTGTATACACAAAGCAGTGCTAGAATGGCCTAATATCACGGAGTGCCTTTCAGTGATGGGTTGGTACACTGTAAAACAAGAGTACATTTCTCTTAGATTTGGTTTCCATAAAAAGATCAGAACTAAAAATATTGTTAGGGCTTGTAGCTCAATGTGTATATTTATAACTAAGGCTATGATAAAAAAAACAGTCCTGAACCTATACAAATTCATGGAGCTTTGAGTATTCTTGTGATAAGAACACTGCAGGGAGTAAAATGGTGAGAGAGGTGACAAGCTCACTGACCTTTTTTCCTTTTTTAATTGGGTTTACAACCTGAAAACTGGTGAGATGTAAAAATAAATAATCTTATGCATAAAATTTAAGTTGATGTGCTAGTTTTCTGCCATCCTGATTGCTTCCATTGCTCCGATACACATTTCCTATCACACAGAAGGGGAAGAGTCTCACTAAATTGTTTCATTCCTAAGTGCAGCAAGTGATAGATTAGGGACACAGAAGAGACTCAACTTCTGTCTACACAGTAGAGCAATCTGTGGACTAAAGTCTGACAGGGGATCACATGACACAGCTGTTACATACCATATCTTATAATACCAAGAGAATAATGATTGTAATATACTATTCACACAGTTGAATACTTTAGTTCAGAGCTATATTAAATCTTTAGTGAGTACTAGCTCCCCCCCCCCCCCCAAAAAAAAAAAAAAAAAAAAGAAAAAGAGAATAAGCTCTGTATAGTAGCAATCTACTGGAATAAACAATTTACCTAGTTAGACATTGAAAACAATACCTAAAGTTCATCTTTTCCAAGTAACATGAATAGACGTGTATGACGTCTACTACAGATGTCTGTGAACATAAACTATATATCAGGTGTAACTAGTAGCAATCTACCAGAATAAACCATTTACCTAGTTGAAGACGTTGAAATAAAATACATCAAGTTCATCTTTTGCCAAGTTAAGAAATACAAAATGTATGCAATCAACTATAATGTAAGAAGTTATTTTATATGAGTCAGTGATTACATAAGCGATAAGCGATAATAATGCAAATCCAAGGAATAAGTAACGCTGCAGATAGCTAAGCACATCTCAGGTCATGTAGACAGGATCTTTTAAATAATTGGACAGCTGATAGGGAATGCATAATACAGAATCTCATTTTTGTCAGTAATGTGAACACTGGGGAAGCTGGGGATATGCCTTGTAACAATGAGATAATGTCAGCATCAATTCTATACAAGACTGATTGAGCCTTCTTAATGGAAGCTCTGCCTGCACAGGTTCCTACTGAGAAGGAGAAAGGAGCTTTTTCTTTTCCTCTAAACCATTGGAAGGACAACGTTTTGCCTTGTCTGCTGTCTCTGAGAATTTACATTATACAACATTTAAAAAAACAAAGGCTTATTTTAATCAGCCATTTACGTGCTCTGGGCAATTACTTGCACAACTAACGGTTATACAGCTCTGTTGGCAAATATACTTTAACAATTCCACAGCAACTGTTTGCAAACACTTTAAAAGAGAAGTCGTTTCTAATCAACAACAAAATATGTTCTTCCCTCTGGGTTCTCACTTGTCTATGTATGAATGGAGAGATTCATTATTGCACTGGTGCATGACATAAAAATGAAAGGGATATATTTCAATGAGAAACAGTATACCTCTGTGTGCATTCTGTCAACATCTCCAAATTATTTCCTATAAGACACTGATCTTTGTATACTATACAGTGTGACACCCCCATGGCATCTGCACTAATGAATCAGACTAAAATAACTCCTCAATCATATAATCAATATTTGCATTTACTCTCCCATTGTTTTTTTTACCTGTTCACTTCTGTATTTGTATTTTCATTTTCCATGGTGTCCATCATTTTACAAGAAAATACCACGTAGCAATATATTTTTCTGACATATGTGACTAAATCCGCAATAGAGGTTCCTAATTGAGCCTCCAGGGCAGATGTAAACAGACCTGTACTCATATTTCAACTCTCTTTACTTTGTCCATGGTAGAAAGCATTGACTTGTTACTATTTCAAAACTGTTCACAAATAGGCCACCTGCTACTAAAGCAGATCTTTTGACTGTATGTCTGTCTATACAGTACTCTAACTGTACAAAGGTGCACTGCCTGGATTGTAGGCATACTCATTGAGACATCATGGGGATCTATTTTTGTTTTAGCATGTTACTATGGAAGCGAGAAAAATCTTTACAAATTTTTACATACATTAATGGTAGCTTTACTTTACCTGCTCTGTCCACATCTGAGGCTTTCGGTCCCTGTAGGTCCCACTCAGCCAATTAGTGCACGGCCCCGCCACAGTCACTGATTGGCTGTGCGGGACCTCTGGGAGCCTCAGTTGCGGCCAGATTGTAGAGCAGGTAAAGTATCTTGCCAGCAGCGGGGGTTAATGGGGGCGGCACTTACATACTCACAGCAGGATGACAATGGTGATGTCACGACCCAACTCCCAGAGCTTTGCGGGCTCTGGCTGCTGGAGAGGATGATAGTAAGGGGACACTGGGCACTGGAGCATCCCTCTGCTATCATCCTCTCCACCGGCCACAGCCCGCACAGCTCTGGGAGTTGTCTCGTGGCATCACCATGTTATCCGGGAAGTGAAGCCTTGATGGAGTAGTAAGTGCAGGGAAAAAAGCATTTCCCGAAATAAGTGTATATTGGTAATTGTATAACTTTTGGGGGGCAATACAATACTTTAATAAAGATTTTTGCTGGACTTCTCCTTTAAGGATTGTATCAGTATTTAGGCGTAATATTTATTTATATGATAATATTTATTTGTATAGGGCCAACAGATTCTGCAATACTGATAAACCACCGACACTCCTCTAGCAAAAAATCCACACAAATAATGAATGCACTGCAGACTTTAAATCAATAGCATGTTCTTCATCACTGCAGATTCCACGCATTACAATAGGGCTAATCCACAGGTGGATCCACTGGTACATTTGTGGCAGAAAAGTGAACTGTAGTCTAAGATTTATGCTATGGATTCTTTTTAAAATTCATCTCAGATTACCATAGGTAACTCAGACACCAGTAAAAAGACAGTAACAGTGAACAGCAGTACAAATGACTACAAATAGATGAATTCATTTATTATGTGAAAGTTTCCCAACAAGTGCAATGCTAGGGTACAAAACCACAAGAATCTTGTAACATATTGCATATATTCAGTTTAGATGTTTAACATAGCAACAGTTCAGTACAATATAGTTTCTTATGTAAATTACAGCAGTTTTAGTAACATAACTCCCATGTTCTAGGACTCTCCAACTCGACAAAACAATAAATAAAAAACGGTTTCTAACTAGTTCTTATATGTATATGTGAAGTAGCATGACAGACATTAAAAAATATGGAGAACACATCCAAGCACAAATGGTAAATCAATATCCAGCCAGTCCGTCTGCCATCTAAGTGGTTTTAGGATCACAAGAACATGTTTGTAATCTGCGCTGCAGAAAGTCACACATATTGTGGTAAAATGATACTTAAAGTACCCCCACAGACTAAACCTGATCAGACTGAAAACCGTCAACATTTTACTAAGTAGTTCTATTGGTTTACCAAAAATAAGACTGTGGGGATACAAACAAATTCAGAGACTCATCGTAAACTGACAAACCACTGTAAATTATTTTATTATCAACATTACTAGATAACATTTACTTATAATCTACATGATTACTATAATGCTCCTTGGCGACAGGTTGTCTGAAAAATAGCTTTTTTTTTCTTTTATGTTTGGAAAGAGAAAATGTAGGAAAAGAAAAACAGATGGTAATAATGCTGCAAACAATAACACAAATACAGCAAAAGAAGTGGATATCTATCACTCATGGTTTGCAAGTAGTGATGAAGATGACTGGAAGGACTTCATATAAAAAATAATAAAAAAGGGAAAAAGAGCTACTAAGTATCATTACAGAGACAACAGCTCCATGCTATAGCTCTTCTCTCCCAGCAGTAATAATGGAAAGAATACAGTATCTCACAGAAGAACTTTACAAAAGTTCGTACTTTTCTTTCTGGCACCCACAGATCTTTAAAAATGGAAGGCTGGTAGTTCTTTGAACCTTTAAGACATGTGAGAATATTTTCTCTTCTTCTAAATGCTAGATGAACTAAACATAAATGAGTTTCTAAGCTGAAAGAATGTATACTAAATGATAAAAATGTACAAAAAAACTAAACATGAATTACATACTGCCAATGAAAGATCAGCTAACTACCACTTTAAAAGTGCTTATGAGGATGGAAAAGTCCGACTGATGGACATTCTAGTGAGGCAGATTAATGGCTGCAGTAGACGCCACTTAGTTTAGCGGAAACTGCAAATCAGCATTCTAAGCTGTCAGCTTACTTCTTTGTGAGAAATAGATGTCTTTCAGCAGACTTTATAGATCACAGTGCTCGGCAGCAGTGAGTATGATTGCTGGAAAAGAAATAAGGTGATCACTAAAATTTCAGCTACTTTAATGCAGCATCCACATTTTTATAGTTCCACCACATCCAAACATGCTGCTGATCCGGTTGAGCAATTTAGTAAACAAAGTCCTTTAAAATGGGCTATGACATAAAATAATAAGACATTTGTATTGTAGCCAATGTATTGTAATATTTCTGACACCATCTTTTACAGTTCAATTATTTGACCAGGCAGATTAAATGCTCACTGTCATTTTCAACAACTTCCCTATGTTTTATAACCTATGTTATTTGCTACACATTTGTTAATCATTACTAAAAATGTCTCCTTAGCCAATAAAAACAGCTCTAAAGTTGTGACCACTAGGTGTCTCACTTCTCAGCAATCTGCTCTTTACTGCCTGTTATCAGGATTAGTCTGTCTCTAGTAACAAGTAAATCAGACAAAATACAGAAAGCTATGTGCAGGAGAAGGGAAGAGAACCTGAAACAGGCTGGGATGTGCACAAGCACACTTTAAGCCAGTGTGTCTACTGAAGATCATCCACACTGTTGCTAAAAGGTAAATCAAGGCTTCCCTCCCATGAAAGCTGTCCCCTTTGTAAATACTGCTGCATGTCCACAGTGCCGCAGTATTCTGTCATAAAAAAAAAAAATAGAAGTAGACAACTCTTGCATAAGGATCAGCTGAACTAAAAATTGCAGACTTTCTATGCCAGTTTCTGGTGTACTCCAAGGGTTCAGGATAGTACAATAGCCAAAACTTGCTCAAAGTGAGTGACACTGTACATGGACTACTAATTATCACCTTTACTCGCAGATGTAACTTGCCCCAAGAGAAGATGCTCCAGAATATTTAATTATTTTATGTATTATGAAAGTATTTACTACAACTAATATGTTAGGAGAGACTTGCTATGTAGTACATAAAAAATATTGCAAACCTCATATATACTGTGGAGGCCTCAAATGTTCTCAAATGACACAGCACATTCTTTCACATACACTCACATTCTATGACACGCACACATTTTTTTCCTCCATAGCTCTATTTGTGGACAAAATAATTCTTTCACGTACTGTACATTTGGAGGAAATATAGACCACAAATACAGCCATATGAAAAACTAACAAGGGTTTATCTACCATACAGTGTCAGATAATGCAGCTGGTATGGGGTCCCCAAGGGAAGGCCCAACCTGGTTATGCAGCACCTCTTAATTTAGTAGATAGTAAGAACAGCTCTACTGTGTGCATGAGGCTTTTTTATATTCTAAAGCATTAACACTTTAAAGTGTCATTGTCGTTTAATTTTTTTCTCAGAAATCAATAGTACAGGCGATTTTAAGAAACTTTGTAAATGGGTTTATTAGCCAAAAAATGCATTTTTATCATGAAGCTCTCCCCCCTGTCTTCATGGCTTGCTTATGGAGAGGGGAGGGGTGGAGAGAGATGAGGCATCAAAACAGGACAACAAAGAGTTAATCTACAGTTAATCACCTGGCTATCTCCTCTGACAGTCAGCACTGACCTCTCAGACCTCTGAATACCACTGTCACCCACCTCCATGTTGTGTAATCATTTGTTCTCTGCTGCCGACTAACTTCCTCCTCCCCCTTCCCTCTCTATAGAACAGACAGGGTTGTGTCTGATGCAACAAGTCACAATTAGCTGATATTTTGCAGTGAATGGAAAAGAGGAGGGAGGGGGGACCTGGGACTTTTTGAATGCAGATAATGGCATATTTGCCTAATAAACCCAATTACAAAGTTTCTGAAAATCACCTGGACTATTGATTTCTGAAAAAAAAAAAAAAAAAGTAACTTTTTAAGTATTCTTTATATTTTTGAAAATAGAAATCACAGTGTATATTATGTAAACATGCCGGTATCTCATATTTTAAAGGTTCTTAAAAGTTCAAATACACATATTTGGTATCAATGCGTGCCACAATATCTAATCTATTATGGCCCTATTACACCGACAGATGTCATCTGACAGCTTTTTTTGAGCCAAAACTAGGAACAGGTACTAAAGGAAAGACTGAGATTTCTTCTCTTTTCACATACATTTCCTGCTTTGACTTTAAAAAATCTGTCAGATAATCTGTTGGTGTAGTAGGGCCCTTAACCTATAATTTTAGTAATCTCACAAGGTGAATGGTGTAAACAAAAAAAAAATTGCAAAAATTATATATTGGCAAATATATAATATATGGTATAGACAGAAACTGCACAGAAAATTAGCCCTCATAGCGCCCCATAGATGGGAAAAAATGTCAGAATAAAGAAATTTGAAGCAAATACATTTTTATAGGTAGTAATTAAATTAAAGTTATAGAAACAGGAATATAAAATGTGTAATTATACTGACCACGGAATACAGACTGTGGGTCTGTATGAAAACACAAAAATGAAAATTGTCCATGTGATTAAGGGGTTAACATCACTACCCTGATTACCTGGCTTCTACAGATGTACACTGAAGAAGAAAAAAACGCACATGGAGGCAATTAGGAGAGTAATTCTCTTGCTGCAGATAAAGTTTATGCCCATAGTTAACATGTAGGTAAAAGACTCATTTAGGGTACAAACACACACACCGTATATGCAGCGTATTTACTGCTGCGATACGCAGCAGATTAGATCTAAATAACTGAACACAGCATCAAATCTGCTGCGTATCTGCTGCATATACGGTGTGTGCGTTTGTACCCTTAATGTGTCTAGTAAGAAAATGGCTAGTAAAATTAGGTATGCTTTATGAACACTTGTAAAATATATTTACTCCTGAACAGAAATACTTGAAACAGGTACACCAATTGTCTGCCTGCAATAAACAAAAGATCAATTGTAGGTGAATATTTGCCCTTAGGCCTCATTCAAACATCCATACTCTTTGTAGAAAAAATAAAAAAATGGTGCCTTTAAAAAGTTGTGTGTGGAAAACCCCTCCTTGACTGTGAAAGGTCATCTTTGTAACCACCTAACCTTGAAATCTAACAGATCTCAGGGTACTAAAAGAGGGACCCCACTACTGTTAAAGCCTCCAAAAATAAAAAATCACCTGTAGGCAGGAGGTTGCGGGAACATAATAAAGAATGTACACCTACCCATCTCTATTCCACAGCACTGCCTTAGGGTATATTCACACTACCGATATCACACAGATAACGTCTGTGGATTTGGTCGCTCGACTCCCCCATGCACCAACTTGAATTTCCGCCTGTCCTATAGACTCCATTCTGTGGTCAGGTGGATTTCGCCCTCCGCCCAAAGAATGAACAGAATCCGCCAGACCATAGCAAGGAGTTTATGGGGCTGGCAGACAGTAAAGCAGAGCGCATGGGGAATAGCGGCAGAATCCGTGGCAAGTTATCCGTGTGATTTCCATAGTGTGCACATACCCTTACCGCTCTCTGACAGCTTCTGGCCCCCTGCCGGTCTTGCAACGTCATGACCTGGCTGATGAATTGCCTGCTTCACCAATCAGTGACTGGCACAGGACACTGACTGGCTGAATGGACAATCTGTCAGTTGGGTCGTGGAGTTGCAGCAGCAGGAGTCGCTAACGTGACGTACCAGGAAGCTGGAAGAAAATGACATGCAGCGGCTGTCAGAGAGCAGTGCTGTGGGAGACATTGAGATGGGCAATTATACATTCTTCATTATGCCCCGACACACCCTGCCTGCAGGTGATTTTTTATTTTTGCGGGAATTCTCCTTTACTTACTGTTCCTAACTGGGTTATCCTTGGTTTAAAAGAATGTTTATGTGAATGGCATGGTTCTCTTATCTTGGTTACTCCCTGGCTGCTGATGAAATAAGTCTTTGCAAGAACTGCCTTGGTAATATAATCCAAACGTCGTCAAAACCACAGCCCTTTTTCTTCCTCAATAGCTGTACAATGTTGGGGATAATCCGGAATGTGGCGTAATGACTTCAGGGGATGAGGGTTATCTTTTTTTTAATCCCTGGATAGCCCCTTTAAATCAAATGATCACTCTTGCCAAATATATATATATTTTTTTAAAGGTAGGACCGTCTTTAATACATTGTTCACATAGCTTTTATCATTTGCTCTTATTATTGATATGTTCTATGGTTTCCTCATTCAGATGCTCTAAACCCTCAATGCATTTTTTATAGATTTGGATCCAAGTTGGTCGACATAGAAGTCGATAGATATTACCTTAGTTCCCATGTTTAGAGAAAGACAAGTACTAAACTGAGTACAACTACATACATGCAGTCAGTGGCGTAGCCACCGTGGTCGCGGGGGTCGCCGCCGCGACCGGGCCCGCCACAAAGGGGGGCCCGCGGGGCCCTCAGGGCCCCGCAAGGCCCTCCCTTTCAATCACTCTTGTGACCGCAAGCATTGTTTTGCTTGCGGTCACAAGAGTCCGACTCTGTCTTCCCCCGGCTGCTGCGCAGCTGCCGGGGATGTCGCGTCTTATCCCCGGCAGCGCACGCATCCCAGAACTCCCTGCGCGCCTTGGGCCCTGACTTCCGGTTCCGGCGCGCAGGGAGCTCTGGGATGCGCGCGCTGCCGGGGATAAGACGCGACACCCCCGGCAGCTGCGCAGCAGCCGGGGACAGACCGAAGGAGTGAGGATCAACGTGGGAGCGTGTTGTCAGGTGAGTTAAGTTTTGTTTTTATCAGCCTGTACGGGTGGGGGGAAAGAGGGGGGCATCTATGAGGGTGGGGGGGGAAAGGGGACCATCTATAAGGGAGGAGGGGGGGGTGAAGGGGACCATCTATAAGGGTCGGGGGTGAAGGGGACCATCTATAAGGGAGGGGGGGTGAAGGGGACCATCTATAAGGGAGGGGGGGTGAAGGGGACCATCTATAAGGGAGGGGGGGTGAAGGGGGCCATCTATAAGGGAGGGGGGGTGAAGGGGGCCATCTATAAGGGAGGGGGGGTGAAGGGGACCATCTATAAGGGAGGGGGGGGTGAAGGGGGCCATCTATAAGGGAGGGGGGGTGAAGGGGACCATCTATAAGGGAGGGGGGGTGAAGGGGACCATCTATAAGGGGGGGGGGGGTGAAGGGGGCCATCTATAAGGGAGGGGGGGGGGTGAAGGGGGGCCATCTATAAGGGAGGGGGGGTGAAGGGGACCATCTATAAGGGAGGGGGGGGGGGGGTGAAGGGGACCATCTATAAGGGAGGGGGGGTGAAGGGGACCATCTATAAGGGAGGGGGGGTGAAGGGGACCATCTATAAGGGAGGGGGGGAGAGGGGGGCCATCTATAAGGGAGGGGGGGTGAAGGGGACCATCTATAAGGGAGGGGGGGTTTGAAGGGGACCATCTATAAGGGAGGGGGGGTGAATGGGACCATCTATAAGGGAGGGGGGGTGAAGGGGACCATCTATAAGGGAGGGGGGGTGAAGGGGACCATCTATAAGGGAGGGGGGGTGAAGGGGACCATCTATAAGGGAGGGGGGAAGGGGACCATCTATAAGGGAGGGGGGGGGAAGGGGACCATCTAGAAGGGAGGGGGGGAGAGGGGGCCATCTATAAGGGAGGGTGGGGGGAGAGGGGGCCATCCATAAGGGAGGGTGAGGAGAGAGGGGGCCATCTATAAGGGAGGGGGTAAAGGGGGCCATCTATATGGAGGGGGGAGTAGAGGTCATCTATAAGGGAGGGTGGGGGGAGAGGGGGCCATCTATAAGGAGGGCAACATGGGGGGAGAGGGGCCATCTATTTGGGGGGGGCAACATAGGGGGAGAGGGAATACACAGAGGGGGGCATATATTATTAGGGGGTCACATAGAGTCAGGCTACCCACTAAAGGAGTGTGTAAAGGGGACAATACAGATGTGCAGTGTGTATATAGATGAGGATGGTGCCAGAGTGAGGAGACTAATATGTCTGTCTGGCAGATTCTGTGGATTCGTGGCTCGGAGAAGTTCTCATAACGGCCCAGGGCGGATGGAGAAGAAAATGAAAAGGGAAGAACTCCGATCAGAGAAGACGTCCCCCTGTGAGTTACCTGATATATCTGCACTGTAATGTATATGGTGTATAGAGCCTGTGTAGAGCTGGGGCCACCTCTATATGACTGGATGAGGTGATTTAGTATGCTGTATTTGGTCAGTAACAATATGGTGGTGATGGTAGTGGTTGTGGTGTGGCAGTAATGTTTCCTTCCTATATACTGGTATTACTGGTAATATAGGTCTCAGTATACAGGATTTGGTCGGTAACAGTATGGCAGTAATATGTACGGTGATAATACTTTCTCTTCCAATATGCTGGTGTTAGTGGTAATATCTGTCTTGGTGTGTGTGTATATATATATATATATATATATATATATATATATATATACACACACCAATAGCATCACTTTGTCGTGAAAGGAGGGGGGGGGGGCCCAAGTTGGCCTCTCGCACCAGGGCCCAGGAGACATTAGCTACGCCCCTGCATGCAGTCTTTCACATGACGGGACAAAAATGCTGTGTGTGTGTATCATTTGTCTGCATTCAGCAAGCATTTCATATATTAAATATTTAGATTGAGACTGACACATAAATATTTAGAAGGATTGACTGACCCCAGATGAATCAGTAACAAAATACATCAGCGGTAACTGTAATTGTCAACTAAACTGAATTCCTATATTAGATGTATTTGTCATAAATTCCCTAGTTTTCCCTGCATTTGCGGATTCTTATTTACACGCGCGCCTTTTGTGTAAACTGCTAGTATTCCAAACCCTGTAAAAAACATAAGGAAAATATTTTAACAGTCAAAAGATTACCCCATTATTATTTGGAAACCCAGCAATGAAAATGTTGATCGACAGACAGACAGTGATCCACACATGAGGAATAAGGTAGTATGGAGTTTAGAGCTGAATCCTAAGCAGCCAGTGAGAGTGCTGTCACCCATGGCAAGTACGGTCAGATTTTCAGCAACAAAATCTCCTTCGAGGGAAACATGTCATGAATTCTGAAACTTCTTCTGTACTTCAAAACAAGGACATTCTGTGGCAGCAATGTGTCATGAATAATAAGTCAGAGACTGGGATATGTATCAAGTGTCAGAATTAAATTGCTAATGTAAGATAGAAAAGAAAAATGGGGACTGTGCATCAGATTATAGGAAGCAATCTAAGAGCTAAATATGGAAGATAGGACGGAGGCAAAAAAGACTGCACCGCAGGTGAACTGAGGGCAGGGGAAAATAACCAGCAAATTATAGGGAAACATTATGAGGAAATATTGAATTTCTTTTCCCTTGCTGTCAAATATGTCATGCTTATTCTTACCTCTGTTTCTATAAGGACATGTAACAGATAGGCTCTGGAAAATCCTTCTTGACACATAACACATAATAAAACAAGAATTATGGAGTACAGTCATATATAGGCAATGCTATAAGAAAGAACTCCTGCTAGAGAGGTCTTGGCATTTCACCTGAAATCGAGGAAGTGGACCACAGGTTGGAGACAGGTTGACTATCCAGTCATAAAGGGAACCGGTCACTTTGCCAGTGCTGTGAAAACCACTCTCAGTACCTTGTTGCTGCCAGACACCTTTGCCCAGCAGTTCCAAAGTACTGACAGTAGTAATCCCTGAGATGAGCACTATGGGGGAGATTCATTAAACATGGTGTAAAGTGAAACTGGCTCAGTTGCCCCTAGCAACCAATCAGATCCCACCTTTCATTTTCCAAAGAGTCTGTAAGGAATGAAAGGTGGAAGCTGATTGGTTGCTAGGGGCAACTGAGCCAGTTTCACTTTACACCATGTTTGATAAATTTCCCCCTATATATAGAATCTCTAATCAGCCAGTTACTCTCATTTCCATGTTTGTCCTTCTCTCTGCATTGCAGTAACCAAATTAGAGGATAGTATACATAGGACAGGTCAAATGTTTATATTTGATAACCTGATGCTAACCATCTGCTTGTCATCTAAGAAGCAAGCTAATTGTGCACCCACTGTCCACTAGCAATTAAAAGGTGTTATCCAGAACTAGAAAAACAGTGGTACTTTTTAGCAAACACAGCACCACCCCTGTCCCCAGGTTGTGTGTCAAATTATAATTTAGCTCCATTCACTTCAGTGGATTGAACTGTAAAATTACACCCAAGAATGGAGCTGTTTCTGGAAGAAAGCAGCCATGTTCTTCTAAGCCTGGATCACCCCTTTCATGAGGGCTGTCATATAAAATTTTGTTTAGGAATGATGAGGAAGCATCTTCAGTGTAGCCCTGCCTTAGTACTCTCCAAAAGCAGATTTGCCCAAATATTTTCCATAATATCCACCGCCCAGTTTATCAGTAAAAAGGGCTCCTGTGTTTTTAGTGTTTTCCACCTAATGTGTGTTTATATCTAGTATATATCTTTTTCAGCTTGTAGAATGTAATATATTACTACAAATGGCACATAATTACTAATATTAGTTATATAAAATTTTAAAAGAGGTGTACAAAAAAGGACATTTTCAAAAGAAAAAAAATTCAAGAGAAAAATCTTTCTAAAAATGACTGGGGCTCAAGGAAGAAGTCTACATTGCATGGCTGGACAACAGCTATATACATGTCATGTGCCTGAGTGGTAGATGCAAGACTCAAAGGATCTTAAAGTGTTCCTATCATTACAAATCATCTTTGACATGTCACAGAGATATCAATAGTTTTGTTTTGGTCAGAGTGTTAAAACCCCCACCGATCTCTAGATATGACCAGGAGAGACACATAAATTAAGGAGGGGGCACGCCTTATGTGAAGGCTACCTTAAGTAATTAGGAATATTTTTGGTTTCTGTCCAAGGTGCTGAAGCAATTGGTCTTGGCTTTGTTCAGTCATCTATTACATCATTTCTGGCTCTCTGCACTGCCTCTAATGCTGAGCTGGTTCCTTTGCTCTATGTTATGTCAGCTCTTTTAAAACATACTTTATTACATCAACTTGGGCAAATTAGGAAGAATATGAGATGTAAATTATGTAAATGCAAATGTTCTGTGAAAGTGTGGATATACACGGCATGGCCCCATTAAAGAAAGAGGGTTCATATAATTCCTCAAAAACTGTGGGAATAGCTGTAATATTACATTTTATTCTAAATATTGCAAATGTTTTAAGATAGAAAGTAAAATAGCAAAAGAGCTGCACATTACAGTTGTGGCCTAACCACATACGGCATGGCCTAACTTGTAACTGCATCTTCCTGTTAATATACATGTGTGACAAGTTGCGTTTCTGTTGCCCCCATTTGAAGGGCATATCATTTATTGCATAGCTTTTATAACTTTTTTTAAGGGGACAAACACTGTTATCCACTAATGTCTACACACTGAAAGGGTAATTGGCTTCCTATGAAGTCTGAACCTGGTGTGTATGTGAGCGATATTGGGTAATCAGACACTGAGCCAGTTCAACTGGGTATAGGGAATTATGTGCATGCCCTCTACAGGGCTGCATTAGCAAACAGATACCCACAACCATAGTATACAACTAGTAAAGCTACAAGGATTTCCTGCTACATGGATAGCATGGTAGCTAAATAGAAACATATTTCTTCAGTGCTCACACCTCACATTTGTAACAACATAAATAAAAAAAAATAGGCTATGGAGCACTGTACACTACTAATGAATATAACTTTACTTACTGCTCTAACTTTCAGTTGGCAGGCACCTGTGTTAACCATGTGACAGAGTAAAAACATACGCATACGGCCGCCAATCAGCTCACACATATGTAGGCAAACTCACATGCTGATTGGCTGCCATATTCCAGTCGCAAGTAGCCAACAGGTCATGTGTTGTCACACTGAGGAAGCTGTATTTCCTAGGAGTGCATGGCAGTGTGGCTCTTGGTAACTCTGCTTCCCTATGTACCAGAGTTCAGCTCTCCAGTCTTCCTTCACTGACCTGGACACAAGAGAGACCTGCTAGGCCATGCACAACAAGGATTTGCCATTGCAAATCCAATGCTTCTCTGACGGCAAGCTGAGGACCTACACATTATTAAGTAGGTAATTTAAATGTTATGGCTAATGAAAAAATGCACAATTGGTAAAGGACATGCTATTGGTAAAGGCTCTCTGTTGTGTCTGAATAGATTACTCCTGCAGTACTAAATCAAAAGGTCCTTATACCAGAATAAGGGGAAGGAACATATATAATAAGGAACATTAATACGGCATAACAACATATTAACAGTCAACTACCAACTTACTATGGAACGGTTTACATTACCATGATATAATATAAAGCTATTATAGGAATAGTTCCCTATAGTTGTGGGACAAATTCATGAACCTGCAGGGCGATTCCCCACTTGAGAACCTAGCAGTACATTATGGTATACTGCTGTCAAGCTGCAAGTCTGTCAATAAATCTGACATCACACTGAAGTCTACTTCTATAGATAAGGGGGACAACAGCTGGAGATCTGAAATATACTGCATGTTACTTAAGTTATTCCATTATTTATCCTGTCTGGTTTGCTAAAGGTAGGTCTAAATGGTTTACTAGGGATGTATTTCAGAAACTGTGCACTGCATCCTACAATAATTCTAGGAAGGCTTGTCACAAATCCTGCCTGCAATACTACTACTTTAAAAGAAAAGCCAGCAAAGCACTTGTTCTTTGTAGTAGGCATCTACATAATCCACTAATGTAATATAGTCAAATATAAATATATGCTTTAAAGTACAAAGACCATATGAAATGTCTTGTTCGTAGTGCATTTGTATGTGTAAACTCTAAGTTGCCTGGTAGTTCTTATAGGCGATATTCAGGTTAGCCACACCACGTGGCACAAGCTGAGATTATTGCTAATCAATAGGTCCTGTTGATTCCAGGAGGTTCCTTGCTGTTTCATTTCCATTATGCTCACGCTGTCTGCTGCTGTTCTACCAGTACAGAATGTGTGAGACCACATGAGCCCAGAGCATCATCTGGCTCTTTCCATCAACTACACAAATCAGCAAATCTATTGTCTCCTAGTCATTTTTGATTCATTTGTTCTGTAAGCGCTGGCAATGGCACATTCCAATTTCTTTGTCAGCCTAGCTCACGGTCATAAATGTTAATTTATGGTGTCGTCTGTGAGTCCCAGTAAAAGGGTGACTTGCTCAATTTCACTCCTAGGATCATTTATGCTACTATAATGCTCAACTACTGTATTTCTCTTATAGCTGCCTAGTATTCTTTGCCTGAGCAGCAGAAATGAGATGATTTTATGGTTCATTCTTCTGAAGCCCCCTCCTCCTAACTCTGGGATGACTAACAGACAATGGCAGTCTTTTTTTTTTTTTGACTGGCTAAACCTAATTCTGGATGAGATCTACTCAGTGTTCAGTTTTTACTATAGAATATCAAACTGTACAAGTGTACTATTATTTCTAAAGGCAGCATACAATATCTAACAAGATAAAAATGACTCATGCATGTATGTAATATATCTTTTGGTCTCAAGTGAGGGTGACATAATAAAGTGTGTAACATTATAGAATTATCTGACTTGATATCCCACTACCGTCCCCCAAGCAACCACCAATCTTCTAACAACCAAATTCCCTTGTCCTTACTTTCCACAACTGCCTCCAAGATTCCCCCATACTCTGGAACTCACCACCCTGACACATGCGGCTCTCATCCACCATCAAGACCTTCAAAAGCATCCTGACCCCCGCCCCCTCTTTAAAACAATGCTATAACTTTCAACTGTACAACACCTTGCCTAGCAGCCCCCTTGCCTAATGTTTCACCCTTACCTTGTAGATTGTAAGCCCTCACGGGCAGGGTTCTCTATCCCTATGTACAAGTCTGACATTTAATTTACTCATGTAAATAGTTTTCCGATTTTGTAACAGTCTGTGTGTTAACCCTTATCACTTGCACAGTGCTCTGGAATTAAGGGCGCTTTAAAAAAAAAAAAAAATAAGAATGAAAGGGATACTGCAGCTTACAAAACTTTCCAAATTAGCTAAGGGGTGCACTTTAAGGGTATTTAAAGGCATCCATATCATTTAGAGGTTTTCTGTTCTCATGAAATCCTTTAAAATTATCTGACAATGGCATAAAATAACAAGAGGAGTTATTACTCTTACCAATCCCCGGGTGTCACACCAAGCATCTGACACCAGGAAAAAATGCCCCAGGGGGTCATCTTAGTACCTACCTAAATACTTGTGAACTATTTGTAAAATAATGAGCTTATTTCACAAGTATGTACATTAGTAGCACCTTTTTGACTCTACTCTGCCAGTGTGAAAATGTAATTTACTTCAAACTTGGGAAACACTTATCTATACTACACATCCTGGCATTCCCTGTTTCTCCTGCAGTGTAGATTCAAATCCTCCCACCCACATGAAATGCTATGTGACTGTCCTGGCAGTGCCATGTAACAGTGTACTGTGCCAAGCTTGTGAATGCTGGCATGTACACTGACACTCATTATTGTAAGTCATTTAAAGGGCTTATTTGAATGTGTAGACTAAAGCACGCCAAACCCTGGGGAATGACTACAATCAATGATATAATATCTCATAAGGGGATACCAAGGTGCTGCTGGGATGTCACACAAAATTAAGAAACTAGACAACTTTTATGAGGGTGGGAAGTTTGAAAACGGATATGAGCATTAGGAAAGCAGTGCACAGAGAACTTGGATAACTTACTTATTTGCAGACAATTTTTTTTTTAGCACCAGAGTGCCCTTTAAATTCAACATAACAGAGACTTATTTTAATACTGTTATTTTTTGGCTTATAAGACGACTGGGCATATAAGACAACCCCCAGCTTTTCCAGTTAAAATATAGAGTTTGGGATATACTCGCCATATAAGACTATCCCTCTTCCAGCGTACACCAAATAAAAATTACTAAAAAACATCAGAGAGCAGTGAGATCTGAGAGGCAGAGAAGGAGGTACAGTAATACTGGTAGGATACAAGGACGGGTCAGATGGGGGAAAGGTGTGTGTTTTTCTGGGCACAGAGCCACTCTACCGTATCTCTTTTTCCATGCCCCGGCTGCTTGCAGCTTGCTCTGCCCTTCATATGGTCGCCACATACGACAGGGATGCGGCCATTTTTGAGCTCCCCCCACCATATGTGGCAATTGCAGAATCTCCAGTCCGGTTCTGAAGTTTTTCAGCACCCGCCCGAAAAGATGACACCCGGCGTAAAAGACAACCCGTGACTTTTGAGAAGGTTTTCCTGGGTTAAAAAGTAGTCTTATACGCAGAAATATACAGTAATACAAAAAGCTAACAAGACATTAGTAGGAGCAACTACAATCTGCAAACTCTGACAGTAAGTACATGATTATGTACCTTTACGACAGCTTAAACAGTGACAAACCACATCCACTAAACCAAAGAATATAATAACAGAGTAACAGTACACAAACTAATATAAAATGGAGAAGTCTGACAGCTTCTTTTATTGCATTAATCAGTCTTTATGAAAAGCTTGACAGGAGAAAATGACAATGGGTTCCGAATGAGATGGGAGAATAAAAATGTTTGTCTCTCTATGGGTAACCTAGTATGCATCATTTTCCATATTTTTAAAATTAAAGCGGATTGTGAGAGTACACAGATCTGAACAAGACTTAAATTATCCTGAAGTCAGGAACTGGATACTGCAGAATCGTCTTGATCCGTAATCAAGGATCCAGTAATCGTTATAATCCAACAGCTGCTTAGGGCCCTATTACATGGGATTTTTATCGTGTGAATTACAGTTATATCGTTTGAATTTTAATCGTTTGATAATCGCTTTGTTTAAGCCTTAGGGGACACAGACAGTTTTCATTTTTACATTTTCTTTTTTTCCTCCTCATGTATAAAAGGCCATAGCGTATGCATTTTTTTTCACCTTGAGACCCAGATGAGCCCTTATTTTTTGCGCCACTAATTGTACTTTGCAAATACAGATGTAATTTTTGGCTAAAATATGCCGTGAAACCAGAAAAAAAATTATATGTGTGGTGAAATTGAAAAGAAAAACACAATTTTTTTTTTATTTTGGGGGGTAATGCCGTTTGCCCTAGGGTATGACTGACATCTTATAGATGTTCCTCAAGTCAGTACGATTACGACAATATGTAACATGTATAACTTATATTTTATTTGATGGCTTTTAAAAAATTAAAACCTTTAAAAAATATATATGTTCCTTAAAATTGCTCAATTGCCATGCTTATAACACTTTTATTCTTTGGTCTATGGGGCTGTATGGTGTGTCATTTTTTGTGCCATGATGTGTTCTTTCTATTGGTACCTTGTTTACATATACACGACTTTTTGATCGCTTTTTATTACAATTTTTCTAGATTTGATGCGACCAAAAATGCACAATTTTGCACTTTGGAATTTTTTGGTGCTTACGCTGTTTACCGTGCAAGATCAGGAATGTGATAATTTAATAGTTCAGGTGATTACACACGCATCGATACCAAACATGTTTATTTGTTTATTTTTATTTATAAAATGGGAAAAGTGGGGTGATTCAAACTTTTATTAGGGGAGGTTTTTTTTTTTTTTTTTTTAATTAATAAAAAAACATCTTTTTCCTTTTACACACACACACACATACTAGAAGTCCCCCTGGGGGACTTCTCATATAGCCACATTGATCTCTCATTGAGATCTATGCAGTATAGATATACTGCACAGATCCATGAGATCAGTGTTTTATTGCTCTCGGCTGCTGCAGACGTGAGCAATAGAATGCAGAGCCGGGATCAGCGCCATTATGACGCAGACCCCGGCCCGGTACACATGCGGGGATCGCGTTGCAATCTAAAAGCATCTAAATGCCTAATTAACGGGCACGGCTGCATATAGCTGCGCGACCCCCCTCTGACCTCCCCTAGCGACGCCAGGGCAATGTCCTGGTGCGTCTAGGGGTTGAATGCAGGCAACAATCAAATGACAACAAAGTCATTCATCATTTGTTTGGTGCTGACACCAAGACTAATGTTAAGACCATAACTGTATGTAAAACTGGTAATTTTCCCACTGATGCCCCCATAGTATCCCATACCAAAATGAGAAAAAAAAGATTTAAAGAAAAATAAGCTGTAAAATATGGATAAAGCAAGTCCTTACATACAACAGTCAGAAAGAGCTACTGTAAATTACTTTCTATGTAGAGGAGCAGAGCATTTTTAGGTCTCCATACAGATCACACAGGGTTCCTAAAAAATAAAATGAAGCCGCTCTCACCTGGTGCTCAAAGGAGTAGCTCATCCTGGCACAGGTAGATAGCAGTACAGTACATATAGTATTATACTGTACTGTAGGGAGGGGATACTACACTGCATGCACTTATGACTTATAATGGTCCAGAAAGGCAAATATTGTAACATGAGGCCATTGTAAATTGAGGGACAGGGACCACTGTGTATTGTTTATTCACTTTTTTTGAATAACTATAACTTTACAAAAAGAGCTCAAATATTTATATGTGTCCTTTATTTATGATCAGGCCCTGGCTTTTGCTTCAAAAACTGCATTAAATAAACTAAATGTGGGAACCCAGCCATAAAGGGAATCTGTCTGCTGCAATTCATGTTCCAAACCACTGACACTGTTAGATAGCTTTTAGGTCAAGAAAATGCATCGAATCAAATTTCCAGATAAGCACTGACTTTTCTGACCTGTGAATCCAGTGTTTTGTGCGCCCAGACAGTCTCCAAACAGCAGAGCTGCTTATGTCCTCTTCCTCCTCACTAACTTCTTCGGCCCCTCCTGCCTCAACAGGTTATAATGGACTCAGCAAACCAGTCTTCTGTGATGAAGATGGTTTTGCCGGATAAGCAGATGGGGTAGGACGCTGCAAAACAGCTTTTTGAGTTCAGAAAGAGGCTTTGTTGTCTAATAAAACATATTACTTAAAGCGACTTTGTACCCACAATCTGTCCCCCCCAAACCACTTGTACCTTCGGATAGCTGCTTTTAATCCACAATCTGTCCTGGGGTCCATTCGGCAGGGGATGCAATTATTGTCCTAAAACAACTTTTAATCCTGCAGCGCTGTGTCTAACGGCTGGGGCTTACATTTGTATATGCATTAGGCTGGCACCACCTCTCCATCCTTCCTTCCCACCCTCCTCATCATTAGGAATGATCCAGGAACATTTACTGCTGTTTGAGCTTTGCACAGGTGTATTAACGATCCAGCCCATGTTCATTATGCACACAGGTAGGGAATAGGAAGCAATCTGCCAGGAGCATTCCTAATGATGAGGAGGGTGGGGAGGAAGGACAGAGAGGGTGTACCAGCCTAATGCATATACAAATGTAAGCCCCGGCCGTTAGACACATCGCTGCAGAATTAAAAGTTGTTTCTATGCCAATAACTGCATCCTCTGCCGAACGGACCACAGGACAGATCTTGGATTAAAAGCAGCTATCCAAAAGGTACAAGTGGTCTGGGGGGGGGGGGGGTCAGCTTGTGGGTACAGAGTCACTTTAAAATCACTTAAAAGTACTATTTATTTCTGCAAAAAAAAAAAAAAGGTACCATATGTCTCCTTGCCCTACAGCTAAGTATCTAAGCTACAAAATAATACGTCAAAGGTAAACAGATATATATTGATTTCTTTTTTTTACATCTTTATACTTCATATCTATCTATCTATCTATCTTAGAGATTTAGCTTACAGGTTAGAACAAAAACTAACCTCTTTATTGGCAAGAAGGCATTATCCCGGGGAAAGCAGTTGCACCCTTATGTGTCTGCTTTTCTATGAGAGCTTTAAATCAGGCACTATAGGCAAAGAAGGGCTGTCTGGGGTCCTCTGGCTACCAGTTGTGTATGTGTACATCCAATGGCCCTAATTTACCAAATTTTCAGAGCGAAAAGTGGCCTACTTGCCTAAAGCAACCAGAATTTAACTTTTATCAAACACCTACAGTACCTTGATTTATTGCTGTGGGTTGGTAATACACTCCATATAGGTGGGTAGTACCATGACCGGGAGAGAGGTAGTGATGGAAAGCAGAATAATTAGACCACCCTGCAGTACTGCCTTTGGATAATCCTAATATAAAATAGTGATACCTGGGTGCAAACTTCTGTGTAGAAGTGCCAGGAAGTAGTAATACTATATTAGTTAAAGGGGTTATCCAGCACTACAAAAACATGGCCACTTTCTTTCAGAGACAGCCAAGCTCTTGTCTCCAACTTGGGCGGGGTTTTTCTGCTCAGTTCCATTGAAGTGAATGGAGCTTAATTGCAAACCGCATCTGAACTAGAGACAAGAGTCATGTTGTCTCTGAAAGAAAGTGGCCATGTTTTTATAGCACTGGATAACCCTCAGGAAAGTCCTGAAAAAATAAAAGGATCTAGAATGGGTTCAGATCTAGGTCCATGAGATTGGGCTGAGTTTTGTACATGAGCGCTGCACAAACAGCATGTATTAGTTCTATTATCCGCCAACATAGTAAGATGTTCGTCTACTACAATGGAGGATATAAGATGATTCAATTTGTGGTGGTTGTGGGTAAAAAGACCATATTAGACCCACTTACTGAACTTTGCAAATACGGATAGATCTATGGGACATAAGCACAGGCCAACTTCCATATAAGAAATCACTGCATGATCTGTAATGAAACCTAAATGCTAGAACAACAGAAACCTTTCAAGAAAGCTTTATATGTCATTGCTGTTATACAAGTGGATCTATTACTAAATAAAAACAGGCTTCTTGAACTGAAAGAACTGGCAAAATTAAATAAAAAAGGCAAATGCATTTAGTCCTTTGCTTCAACGGCCCATGCCCTTAAAGAGAAGTAGCTAGTTTAGTAGCACAGACTCCGTGGCAAAGGTATATTTAACTATTGGAAAAAAAATAAAAATAAATATATATATATATATCAACAAAACACAACAATCACTGAGCTCGCGGAGATCAGTGAAAAAAATCTAATGGGGTACTCATTTAAGAGTCTCCACTGATTTCCCTCTACAAAATATATATGTAAAGAAAGGGTCAGTGGAGCCTCGGTTGTGAGTCTCAAAACACGGGAATAGCCAGATATCCCTCTCTCCAGAGAAGGAAGTCTGTTGCCGAGGGATGCCTCCCAGTGGGGAGAACACCAAACCACCCTGAAACACAGCCCCTAAGACTCTAACTCTGTTGCGATCATCGGGACTAGGGATGGTCCGAACCTGCCGAGGTTCGGATTCGTACGAACCCGAACTCTCGGCAATGATTCCCGCTCTCTTCCACATCCGTGGAGAGGATGGATACAGCGGGAGGACCGCCTGGAAAACTGGGATACAGCCAGAGCCATAGGCTGTGTCCCAGTTTTCCAGGCGGTCCTCCCGCTGTATCCACCCGCTGCACAGAGTGGCAAGACAGCGGGAATCTGATGCCGAGCGTTCGGGTTCATACGAACCTGAACCTTGGCAGGTTCGGACCATCCTTAATTGGGACCTAAATAGGGAAACACCAGGATGGCCCCTATAAGTCAAAGTCTAACCGAACTTTCGGCATTTGATTAGCGGTGGCTGCTGAAGTTGGATAAAGCCCTAAGGCTATGTGGAAAACATGGATATATTCATTGGCTGTATCCATGTTTTCCAGACAACCTTAGAGCTTTCTCCAGCAGCCCCCCTAATCAAATGCCAAAAGTTCGGGTTCGGATGGACTCGAACCCGAACCCGGTTCGCTCATCTCTAGTAATGACATAAGACAAGGGTTACCAAGGCTAGGCATCAATCCACAGACAGCTGTTCCGGAGTATTCGCCCCTCATCAATGTGAAGCAGGAGAGGGATATATGGCATCCATCCACAATATATAGACACACACACACACACACCAAAAAAGGACTGCAGCACTCCTAAAATGCAAACCAACAAACTGGTTTATTTGCCCATGAAGGTAAGTGCATTGTTTCAGTTCGATCCATTTTCTCAAGCAGTGAACACAAACCCCTAGGAGGGTCTTCTTATATACACAGCAAGCCAGTAAACAATTAGTGAATAAAGCTAAAAAAAAAAAGTGCATCAATGTGTAAAATTACAAGTACATAAATAAAATGTATATGATCGTGTCAATCAATATAAATAGTTGGATACATATGTGAAACAGCACAGTAGTGTATTTAAAAGAATATAAGCATTTATCAAGCAATCAAATTTTACTTTTGAATAGGCGCTAGTGGCCTTCACCCGGTCCGAAACATCAGCTTTGAAAAGTCAGTTACAGAAAAATCTGAAGAAATATAAAACAAAGTAACTGGTCGCTGGAATCGCATGTGAGATCAAGTGGAACGCACTGCCAAGTTAAAACACAACAATGTGCGTGTCAGTAGATGGTGCGCGTGCACACACAGATACTCAGAGCCAATGGGAACAAGCATTGGGTGTATACATAATGTTATACTGCATGCAGTCATAGAAAGTGGGCAGATCTCCGTACGACAGAGAATTAACCCATGTAGGGACCATAAATGTTAAAGAATCAATTAACCCTTAAGAGGCGCAGCTGTGGGACCTAGGCGATATGGGGAGCAACATATTGATAACACACTATGTAGATTGTGGTTTAGCTCACCAATTACCACAGATACACATGTGGCTGGGGTCCTGTTGGATTTTCAGCCACAATGTGTGTCTACGACTACGATTCTCTGTTGAACGGAGGTCCGGCCCTGATCCGCCCACTTTCTATGACTGCATGCAGTATAACATCATGTGTACACCCAATGCCTGTTCCCATTGGCTCTTAGTATCTCTATGCGCATGTGCACCATCTACTGACAGGCACACTGTTGCATTTGAACATGGCGGTGTGTTCCACTAGATCTGACACGCTATTCATTTGGAGTTATTCCAGTGACCAGGGGTACTTTTTTATCTTTTCATATCTTTCTGTAACTCACTTTTCACAGCTGATGTTCTGGACCGGGTGAAAGCCACTAGCGCCAAGCCACTATTCAAAAGTGGAATTTGAATGGTTGATTAATGCTTATTTGCTTTTAAATACACTTCTTTGCTGGTTCACTAATGTATCCAACTATGTATATTGATTGACACAATTACATACATTTTATATATGTACTTAATTTTACACATTGATGCTCTTGCACTGATTGTTTACTGGCTTGCTGTGTATTTAAAAAGCCCCACCTTGGGGGGGGGGGGTGTTCACTGTGTCAGAAAAACTCATAAGGAATGAGCTGAAACATTGCACTTACCTTCAAGGGCAAATAAACCACTTTGTTGATTTGCATCTTTGGAGTGCTGCAGTACTTTTTTGGTTTACATTGGTCCTTTTTTGTGTCTCTCCATGTTGCCTTTTTTGGTTTACATTGTTTACACCTTGGCATCAGGTGTGACTGCTGGCATCCTCCAATGTTTTTTTTTGTGTGTGTGTGTATATATTACAGATGATAAGGATGATAAAACTGTTGCATTTTGAAATTCCAGGGTTATGTAATCTTTTACCCATATAGACAAACGCACAGTATACTTTCATCTACGGTTATGATGGAAACGTACAGCAATTATAATTCTACAAAAAAAAAAAAAATCAATTCACTAATAAATTTATCTTCATGTATGGAGAACATGGGACCGATTTATCAATGTACTTTTCCTTGTTGTATGACAAATACATTCACATACAAGGTTTTGGGCAGAGACCAGCATTTTGGTGCCCCTGCTTCAAGTGTTCATCAAGCTTTGCTACCACTTTTCTGCCAAAGCTACAAAGGGGCACATCCTGACAGTACTGCTCCATAATCTACAATGTTTCTCCTATTTATCTTGGCGCAAGAGTCAAAGTAGTGACACCTTAGAGGATCGCTCTCTGGTTCATAGTCTGTTGTGTAGGAAAACCATCTAAACATCACAGGAAAGTTTAGCAAAGCTTTCCAGATAGTTCTAAAAGCGTAATGTTCAAGAAGCTGGTTTTATTGTGATATTATTTTATTTCACATTGAAATGTCATTGTCCATGTAAAGGAATATCACACTGGAAGATTATAAGCAAAGATACCATTACATAGAAATGAGAAGAGAAGCCTACAGCAAAAAAAGATTTTAAGTGCTTCCATAATATAGGATGCCTATCCAACATATACAGTTATACTGTCAGCAGGAGTGCTATGAAATAACAATTCTAATATACATATGATGTGATAATTGGACTCAGTAATGCTGTGAATATCACAAAGCTCTCCATAAAGCTGTGTAACTTCAAAGCTGTTCTAATCGGAACTTCAAACAATCGTAAGAAAATATATCAGAAACATTACACCATGAAGTATGCGGAAACAACACACAAACACACGTGCCATTCCCTGAAGAACCCAAAGAGCCCTTGACACAAAGTGAATGATACTTCAAAAGAAACACAAAACCACAAGGTAATAATCTACTTACTCGACTGAACTCAACTCCCATCATGCAAAGCTTTCCACCTCTTTTCACCTGCTACATCTTTGGATAACTATCATTATGGCATCATTAGTCACAGCAAACCTACAGTAACATTCTCCATTATTATCCGTAATTGCTTCCTAGGAAATGTATTTGTAAGGATGAAGTGTGCATATTCAGGAAATACCCACAAGCCAAAAAAATCAGGACACAAAGGGATTAAATTAAACTAGACTTCTGTCCAGGACTGGAAGGGTTAACAGCCACAGTGAAATGACAGAAGAAGGGAAGGGGGCATAATAGGAACAGAGCATTAGGAGATCTGGTAACAATGCTCTGACACCGCTTTACTGACAAGACAAAGAGTGCCTGCTCCGCATAGCTGTTCACACATTGTACACTACTGTTGTTAGCTTTAGCTATGGCAACCATTTAAAATACAATAAATAAAATGGTTTTCTGTCAAGTGTATTTTCCGCTAGCCTTTGATTTTTCACTTACATTCAATAACACTGAAGTTGTACCAAAAGCCACAACATGTGCACCACACTACAGCATCTGTTCTTACGTGGGACTGTAACTGACCAGCATATCTATAATCAATAGTTTCTGATAAATCTGCAGATGGACTATACATGCTGTTTGCTTTCTAGCATAACAATATACATAAATCAAATCATATAATAGCAATTCACTGTAAACAGGTCATACAAAGCTTACAATGTGCCCCGTACTTTCTGGCACCATCTCAGTCAAATGATGTTTTCCTGTAATTCTGGCAGCATAACTAGCAGGCGGCATGTGTGCTGTACTTACACATATCCCACTGATCCATAGTGCGGTGTAATAGTATTCCTCCTTCTAGCGATGATGTGCCCACATCCGCTGTATAATATGGCAGATGAAGCCTGGCTTCAGCAAGTTCATGTGATGTGATGAGGAGTCCCTTTTATGTGCATCTACAACTGGCGTACAGTTCAAGTACAAAAAGCAGAGCGTGGAGCCGTGCTTATGTTTATTGTACTGCTGGAGCAGCTGTGATGTGATAGGCAGGGGCACGCTTACACCACCCAATCACAGGCAATTTCCATTCCAGGGAAATTCCTGCCTATTTGGTTAGGATCCTCAGAGACCTTTTCCTCTCCATAATAATAAAGAAAAAAACTGTTTCTCTCCCCTGATCACACCACGCTAAATTACAGCTGTGTCTTTGCCTTGCTGCACTTCCCCCTCCTTACGTGACATACAGCGGCTTAGAGGGAGAGAGTTCAAATTCATTTCCAGTTTTCACCTTGTTGGGGAGAGGGGGAAGAAGAGGGAGCGTCTGGGCTCAATAATTACTTATTCTGTCACCATGGAAACAGACGGGATGTAGTGAGCTAGATTTGTATAGAACATCTGCTGCCAGATTCATAATCAACTACAATCTCATCGTTCCCCTCCCCTCATTACTTAAATTTCATGTGGCGGCTCTTTTTTCCTATCACGTCCTCTAAATCCTGCACAGCACTTCCAAAATAACCTGGGTGTCCTCCTAGGGAAAGCTGAACACACAGAAATGTCAGGAAATGCCACCCCATGTACCAACACTGGGTGGATCACTTCTTGGTGTACATTGTAAAGAATAAAACGTCACTACCATGATGGGGATCCTTAACCTGTTCTGTGATCTCCACTAATATTCCTCCATGTTACAGGTACAAGGAAGATGGCTAAAAAAGAAAACTACACCATACAACGTTGAGGACCCTAGCAAACAACTTTCCATGAGCCCCAGTAACTATGGCTGAGGGAGGATTAGAATATTGGGGATTCCTGAGGCAAAGACTAAGAAAGCTTACTGCATAATCTTCCCTTATTGAGTTGTGTGTATTGTACATAAAAGCAGCTATTATCCCCATCAACCTCCCCATACACATCAGCCACGGGCAATAGGGAATAATCTACCTTAGATACTTTTGACAGCAGCTTGTCTCCCAGGTAAACAATGTTCAAACATACTGAAATTCCAAATCCCTAACCCTTTGCTTCTATACACTCAGGGGAAGCTGGGGTTATACAATCTATTGGGCTTGGCAGATTCTGATGTAATGTGTCAGGGCAGCTTCAGCTAGGGCTTTATGTACATTTGCAGTAAACACATAAAAAATATATAGAATGCAAAAAAATGGATACGTGTGTTTTACAGATCAGCAGATCCAAATGTATAAAAGACAACAATCTGTCACCCACTGACCGCTATTAAGGCCATGAGTAGTGTCAAGGAGGCGGGGCCTGAGGTTCCCTGGGCTCTTGCATGTCTATGACTAACTGTGCTATGCGTGTCTCTTTGTATAATCAGCAAGTTTGTCTTTTATGAAAGTAAAAATACAGACACAAGCAACAAAGGTACATTTTGAATGCTTTTTATCCTATCCTCCCTGAACCATAAAGATCGGTGCAAGAACTGAAAGATACAAGTGAGTGCCCTCTAGTGGCTGCTCACATACATCCTCCCTGTTCAAGAGAAGAGGAACGATTAAGAGCTGCTCTGAAGCAGGGACAGTATACAACTAAAAGTCCACTGGCACTATTATTAATGTATAGAAACATTATAGGGAAAAGCGTGGCTAAGAGAGGAGAAGTGATGGCTAACATACCATGAATGTCTCAGACTGGTTCTCAGAAGGGATTATTTGGGTTTTACAAATTATTGGCCTATCATGAGGACAGGCCATCAAGATCAGTGGGCAGGCTCAGACTGGCCTGCAGGGGGACAGGTGCATCCCCAGTGACCCCCTGAGCAGGAGACCCTGAGTGGGTTTCTAGATTGAATCTAGTTTTAACAGACACAATGTCACTTGTGGCTGACTGGCTGTGAAAGTGGCAAGATAACAAAATGTCAGGTCATCTTACCACATGCATCCTGTTTTAGATTAGTTGTGGGCCCAACTTATACCTCCTTGTCCCCTTTCTGAACTGTGCCACCAGACTTTTTTCTTAATCTATTAGCCTAGAGCTTCTTGCTGCACGCCCCTTCATTACCAGCCATACCTCAAATCCATTATAAAGTAAAATGAATATGCCATTTAAAGTTACATCTAATCCTGCAAAAACAAGCCCCATTATGGCTGTCAACAGAAAAATAACAAGAGTAATGCTCTTAGACAAAAATCAAAACATTACACATAACACACTGACATAACAGTATCCACAGGGTCTTAGCCAGTAAGCAACTACTATTACATGTGAGCACAATCATTGTCATTGTGCCCATTTGATCAACAATGGTATGCACAATGGTGTTTTGTGCATTGGACCTTAATTTAATAAGGCAATATTTTTAGTAACTGTGGGTACACCTCCAGAATCAATACCACTCCAGTCCATCAACACTTCGGGGGAGATTTATAAAAGGGTGTAAAATTCAGACTGGTGCAATACTGCCCACAGCAACCAATCACAGCTCCTCTTTTCTTTCACCAGAGCTGAAAGCTGAGCTGTGATTTGTTGCTGTGGGCAGTTTGCACCCATCTAAATTTTACACCCTTTTATAAATCTCCCCCTCCATGTTGGTGGGGGTATACACTTCTGGCATCCTCACGATGAGCAAACTGAAGAGGCTATAGTGCTTGTGTAATTGTAATATGTAGCCTAGTAATATGCATTTAAATAGTGAAATTAAACAATAAATGGTCTTTGTTGCACTTGTATACAAAACTTTTAGAAGCTTCACCGAACCTTTCAGGTTGTTGCTGAATTCAAAGCAAGCAATGTCATCAATCATGATTGTGCCAGCAGGATCTACATTATTCTTCCAATTTACAGTGTCTGCTTTACTTGAAGCATAAACTAGAACAGACAGTCTGTGATGGAAATGTAAAAAAGTCTGTAATGGAAACTTATATATGAAGAAAAAAAAAAAAAAAGACTCACACCTACACCCCTATAAACTTTTCTAAATGACACCGTCACACTCAATCAAAAAAAAACAACATTTAGGGAACAAGGATAAAATCTGCCCTTCAAACAGCATAAGGCCAGACGCACACTATGCAGAATACATCTATTTTTCCGGATCTGTGAATGGTTTTCCGGCTCAGGTGCTCCTGGATTTATGTAGAGATGTGCACTTGGTAGGGGATTTTTTAAGAAAAGCATTTAAATCTCCCATTCCCCTTTCCATAGTGAGCATTCCAATGCAGATGATAAATACCCTCCAAAATTTGTGAAACAGACCACAAAGTCACTGCTAGACTTTGTCTAGACCATGAAAGTCAATGGTCACGAAGTGGGTACGTCACAGTATACTGCAAAATCTACTAGCAATGGAGCATAAAACATGATGTGAAGGGGCCATACCTATTTGTTAGGACAATTCCCTGTTTTTCTGAGCCATATACTAGTCTGTAGAGGCAGGTACAGTATATAGGACTGTGCACAGATAACATTTGAAACAGACGTGACATCCATTGAGACATGTTTAGCCAAGAGTGCACTTCCCCTCCAAGCACTCAGGTCATATGAATATCATTTATACAGAATGGACATAAAAAGGACCACATAGGACAAAGACAATTTAAGTTTATGTTTACCCTGAGGTATTTGGGAAATGTTTTCATTCCTTAATATCCATTCCAAATTAGTTATATTCACAGCTTTATTGGTGTAAATACTCATGTGACTGGACATTGTTCTTGATTCCCAGGAATCTGTAAGTCATAGCTAAAGTTCTATATGATTTCCCCAAGCACCAAAGCAATACACAATATACAAATGTGCAATATCAATTTTGTTTCTGAGTGCTAACATTCCCTGCACTTAGCACACTGAACAAAACTCTTTATTTCAATTACTAGAGAAGATGTGAAAAGAAGATAATGTAATGAATTCATTAACACATTGCAGAGAGGAGTCCAAAATCTCACCAGCAAAAGAACATATCACCCATTTACCATCCAGTCTGACAGCTTGTATCACAGGCACACAATCACACCAAGCTGAGAAACCATATTATTATATGCAGGGAACAATCAGTAAATGGTACCTGAGAACAGATGGCTTCTATCAAACAACCTATTAGAAAGATAATAAACTAGGTTTTTTCATTATAATTATCTGCAATGACAAGTTCCAAAGTAAACACAATTAGGATATGTTCCCACAATGTATTCACAATCATTAATAATAGCTGTTATTTGCCCCTAATTTTACATTGTGAAAACATAGCCCTAGTTTAAAGAAGTAGTGCGGTAAAAAAGGTTCTCCCCATTCCCTCCCCACATGAAAAGTTATATAGATGCTAATAAACATTGGTAGGCAATTCATGCTCTTTACCCAACTTTCCAGGCTCCTGCCTGGGCCACCAGAGTGGCCTACTTTCGGGTTCGGAACCATGGACCCTGTTACAGCCCGGGCGCCATGTTGGGTCAGGACGTAGGGCCAACTACATCACGATCCGGGGCGTTCCTCTGAGCTCCCAGGCACTCCTTCCCTGCTTTGGCACGCCTCCCTTACCTCCTTAAGCTGTGCTATTGGTTACCCTGCCGTACTATCTAGAGGAATGCCACTACTATTAGAACTGCAAGTCCTAGCACACCCGATGCCATAACTAGACGGACTAGTGTATGGCCATTAGGTGCATGGGACTTGCAGTTCTAATAG
>NW_027208665.1:0-50310 GCF_027789765.1 Dendropsophus ebraccatus
CCAGCCTCTCCACCTAACCCCCAGCTCTCTCCCCTGCCCCCCAGCCTCTCCACTAACCCAGCCTCTCCACCTAACCCCCTGCCCCCCAAAAATTTAAATATGCAAAACAGGAGTCCCGTGGAGCCTCGGTTGTGAGTCTCAAAACACGGGATAGCCAGATATCTCTAGCCTGTTGATAGGGAGAGCACCACACCACCCTGATAAATAGCCCCTTAAGTCCACTAGGTTGCGAGTAGTTGGAACATAAATAGGGAAACACCAGGGTGGCCCCTTTTTGTCAATGTCAAACTCAAGGTGCGAGTATTGCGATCATGACAAGGGCTTTGCCAAGGCAGGCTTTCCATCCACATACAGCCGTTTCGGGGTTTTTGCCCCTCCGTCAGTGTGGAGTAGGATTCTGGCTAGTTGGGGCAATAGCAAATCGACCACAATCGACCGACCGTGTTTTGAGACTCGCAACCGAGGCTCCACGGACTCCTGTTTTGCATACTTGTACTGCATGAAAAAGTAATCATAAGTCCACTATCAGGGGCGGAACTACCGCCGTAGCAGCCGTAGCAGCTGCTACGGGGCCCCTATATATGGGATACACAGCACTAGGGGCTGTATATATATATATATATATATATATATATATATGGGGGATGCACAGCACTAGGGGCTGTATATATATATATATATATATATATATATATATATGGGGGATGCACAGCACTAGGGTCTGTATATATGTATGTATATATATATATTATATATATATATGGGGGATGCACAATACTGGGGGCTGTATATATATATATATATGGGGAGGCACAGCACTGGGGGCTATATATATATATATGGGGGAGGCACAGCACTGGGGGCTGTATATATGGGGGAGGACAGCACTGGGGGCTATATATATGGGGAGGCACAGCACTGGGGGCTGTATATATATGGGGGAGGCACAGCCACTGGGGGCTGTATATATGGGGGAGGGACAGCACTGGGGGCTATATATATGGGGGAGGCACAGCAATGGGGGCTAAATATATGGAGAGGCACAGCACTGGGGGCTATATATATGGGGGAGGCACAGCACTTTGGGCTATATATATGGGGGAGGCACAGCACTGGGGGCAATATATATGGGGGAGGCACAGCACTGGGGGTTATATATATGGGGGAGGGACAACACTGGGGGCTATATGGGGGAGGCTCAACACTGGGGGCTATATATATGGGGGAGGCACAACACTGGGGGCTATATATGGGGGAGGCACAACACTGGGGGCTATATATATGGGGAGGCACAACACTTGGGGCTATATATATATGGGGGAGGGACCAACACTTGGGGCTATATATATGGGGGAGGGAAAACACTGGGGGCTGCCTATGGGGGGAGGCACAACACTGGGTGCTGCCTATGGGGGAGGCACAACACTGGGGTTGCCTATGGGGGAGGGATAATACTGGGGGCCATTTGTAAGGGGAACAACACTGGGCGCTGCCTATGGAGGAGGGACAACACTGGGGCCATTTGTAAGGGGAACAACACAGGGGGCAATCTATAAGGAGTACGTCACAGAGGAGGCATCTATAAGGGTAAATACACTGCGGGATGTATATAATAGGGCATGCGCAGAGGGGGGGTATCTATTTTAGTGGACTAAACAGAGGGGTCATCTATAAGGGGACTACACAGAGGGGGCCATATACTACAGGGCAGTGATAGGGAACCTTGGCTCTCCAGCTGTTTAAAAACTACAGCTTTAGCTTTGTCTACACATGATGGGAATTGTAGTTTTGCAACAGCTAGAAAGCCGAGGTTCCCTACCCCTGGTATAGGGGATGCACAGAGGTTGTCATCTACTATAAACACAGAGGGGCTCTCTACTATAGTAGATGCACACAGGGCCATCTATGTGGAAGACTGAACAAGGGACTATCTATAAGGAGCCAGGGCTACCCACTGAAAGAGGGCTTAAAGGGGCCAATACAGATGTGCAGCAGGGGCGGGCTGGGCCGGGGGGCATATGCCCCCTGGGCTGGTCTTCCCCCAGCTGTCAGGGCCGCATGGCGGCTGACAGCTGGCTGGAGTCCTCAGTGCCTCCCCTGCTTACAGCCCCGGCCCTCTTCTGTCATATTTACTTGTGGCTGTGGATCCGGACTGTGATGGAAGCGGCCCGCTGAAGCCTCCCCCCCCCCCATGACGTTAAGCCCCGCCTCCTTTATGGCCATTATGTTTTCCTATAAGCCTATGAGGCTTATGGTAAAAGCAAACTGCTGTAGGCAGTATCTTCCTCCGGCCACCAGAGGCCGCTCTCTCCTCCCAGCTGGTTCTCCTGTGTCTGGGCTAGAAGAGCCTGAAGACCGAGAAGATGGTGTCCTGCAGGAAGCCAGGTACCTACACAGGAGGACAGAGGGCAGGGGGAGGGAACCAAGGCTCTCCAGATGTTGCAAAACTACAACTCCCATCATACCTGGGCAGCCATAGGCTTACCATAGATGATGGGAGTTGTAGTTTTGCAACATCTGGAGAGCCTTGGTTCCCTATTCCTGACATAGAGGATACATATATACAGGAGGATACATATATACAGGAGACCTACACAGGAGGATACATATATACAGGAGACCTACACAGGAGGATACATATATACAGTAGGAGACATACAGAGGAGTATATAGAGGATACATATATACAAGAGGAGACATACACAGCAGTACATAGAGGATACATATATACAGGAGGAGACATACAGAGGAGTATATAGAGGATACATATATACAAGAGGAGACATACACAGCGGGTACATAGAGGATACATATATACAGGAGGAGACATACAGAGGAGTATATAGAGGATACATATATACAGGAGGAGACATACAGAGGAGTACATAGAGGATACATATATACTGGAGGAGACATATATACAAGGGTATATAGAGGATACATATATACAGGAGGAGACATACACAGGAGTATATAGAGGATACATATGTACAGGAGGATACATACAGTAGGAGTATATAGAGGATACGTATATACAGGAGGAGACATACACAGCAGTACATAGAGGATACATACAGAGGAGTATATAGAGGATACATATATACAGGAGGAGACATACACAGCAGTACATAGAGGATACATATATACAGGAGGAGACACAGAGGAGTATATAGAGGATACATATATACAGGAGGAGACATACACAGCAGTACATAGAGGATACATACAGAGGAGTATATAGAGGATACATATATACAGGAGGAGACATACACAGCAGTACATAGAGGATACATATATACAGGAGGATACATACAGAGGAGTATATAGAGGATACGTATATACAGGAGGAGACATACACAGCAGTACATAGAGGATACATACAGAGGAGTATATAGAGGATACATATATACAGGAGGAGACATACACAGCAGTACATAGAGGATACATATATACAGGAGGAGACATACAGAGGAGTATATAGAGGATACATATATACAGGAGGAGACATACACAGCAGTACATAGAGGATACATACAGAGGAGTATATAGAGGATACATATATACAGGAGGAGACATATATACAAGGGTACATAGAGGATACATATATACAGGAGGATACATACAGAGGAGTATATAGAGGATACGTATATACAGGAGGAGACATACACAGCAGTACATAGAGGATACATACAGAGGAGTATATAGAGGATACATATATACAGGAGGAGACATACACAGCAGTACATAGAGGATACATATATACAGGAGGAGACATACAGAGGAGTATATAGAGGATACATATATACAGGAGGAGACATACACAGCAGTACATAGAGGATACATACAGAGGAGTATATAGAGGATACATATATACAGGAGGAGACATACACAGCAGTACATAGAGGATACATATATACAGGAGGAGACATACACAGCAGTACATAGAGGATACATAAATACAGGAGGAGACATACACAGGAGTATATAGAGGATACATATGTACAGGAGGAGACATACACAGGAGTATATAGAGGATACATATATACAGGAGGAGACATACACAGGAGTATATAGAGGATACATACAGAGGAGTATATAGAGGATACATATATACAGGAGGAGACATACACAGCAGTACATAGAGGATACATATATACAGGAGGAGACATACAGAGGAGTATATAGAGGAGACATATATACAGGAGGAGACATATATACAGGGTATATAGAGTATACATATATACAGGAGGAGACATACAGAGGAGTTAGGGCTGGGCGATTAATCAAATAAATTTGCCCAGAAGGTTATAATCGATTTCGATTAAAATCATAAATTAAATTTTCACAAAAAATCACTGCAGGCAGAGCAGCGTAGAGTGATGGGTTGGCGGCTGGGCTGGAGTTGCACGTCAAGCAGGCGGCGCGGAGGTGAGGTGCATGGCGGGCGGCGGTGCGTGGAGTGTCGCGCCGGAGGTGAGGTGTCGGGCAGTCCGCCTAACAGAGCCGCGACTGACCTGCCCCAGCTATACATATCACGTCCAGTTCCCCTCCCGGCCACACGTGCAGGTCCCTGGTCTCTGGAGGAGGCTGCAGGGACTGTAGTGGTGATAGCGTCGCTTCAGGTCCTGGAGCTGAACAGCGGGATCTGCATCCCCCCCGCTGTACAGCTCCAGTAATGGCAGTGACGCTATCACCACTACAGTCCCTGCGGCCAGGGCCGTATTTACCACTAGGCACCTGTGGTCCGATGCCTAGGGCAGCACCTTGCAGGGGGGCAGCACCAGGGAGCAGGCGGACAGAAAAAAGTAATTCTTTTGTTTTAATTTTTTAGTTTCCCTTCTCCCTTTCAGACTTGCCAGTAAATCTGGTGTCTTTTCCAGGGGGGTGGGGGGTATGGTGGTATTGGTCAGGTCTGGTATCGCCAATAGGTGCGTGACGATGGGGCGTCTCCAGGTTTAGTGCCTAGGGCAGCAGCAGCTGTTAATACAGCCCTGCCTGCGGCCTCCTCCAGAGACCGGGGACCTGCACGTGTGGCCGGGAGGGGAACCTGTGTGCCGGGGTGAGAGGAGGAGGGATATGTGCACTCCTGCCCCAATCACGCCCAGCTGCCCCAGTTTCCCCCAGTATGCCCCTGTCACCTCTCATTTATACCTTTATTACTACTACACCCCTCATCTTTACCTGTACTACTACTACTTCTACTACACCCCTCATCTATACCTGTACTACTACAGCCCACATCTATACCTGTACTACTAATCCCCCTCATCTGTATTACTAATACACCCCATATCTATACCTGTACTACCTCACTCTTCATCTTTACCTCTACTACTACTACTAATGCCCCTCATCTGTATTACTAATACACCCCATATCTATACCTGTACTACTACACCCCTTATCCACTATACCTCCACTACTACACTCTACCTAGATGGAGGCATGTGCCCCGCTATCCCCACCCCCACCCCCTCGCTTATCCCGGAAATGCCCCTGCCTGCATGTGTCCCTGCTACATAGAGGATACATATATACAGCAGTACATAGAGGATACATATATACAGGGGGAGGCATATATACAGTAGTACATAGAGGATACATATATATACAAGAGTACATAGAGGAGACATATTTTTTAGGAGTACATAGAGGAGACATATATACAGAAGTACATCGAGTGATATAAACTATTGTAAAAATACAGTAACCCCAGCTTTCCCAGCATCTTATACTCAGTATGATGAAGGTCACCCAGCTCTCCAGCATCTTATACTCAGTATGATGGAGGTCACCCAGCTCTCCAGCATCTTATACTCAGTATGATAGAGGTCACCCAGCTTTCCTAGCATCTGTCTATGGGACCGTTTTGTGTCATCACTGAGCTGCCCAATAGACTTATACAGGAAAGTGAGTTCTGACCCTTTCACAGGGCACAGTAGGATATTTGGTCACCAATGACTGGAAGGACCGAAGATGTTATAGGTAAGAGGTTAGAGGCCAGAGTGGTCCTTTAAGGATGGGCCGCCAGCCTGCTACTCATGGGCCAGTGCTGTGTACTTGCCCCCCAGGCTAAAATTTGCCAGCCAGCCCCTGATGTGCAGTGTGTATAGAGATGAGGATGGTGCCAGAGTGAGGAGCCTAATATGTCTGTCTGGCAGATTCTGTTGATTTGAAGTTCTCATAATGGCCCAGGACAGATGGAGAAGAAGATGAAAAGGGAAGAACTCCGATCAGAGGAGAAGTCCCCTGTGAGTCACTAAATATATTTGCACTGTAATTTATATGTAGTACAGACCCTGTGTAGAGCTGGGTGTGTTGACGGCGTAGTGGTCGGTTGAGGGGGGGGGGGGGCCAATTAAAAGTTTGCTATGGGGCCCAGCCATTTCTAGTTACGCCCCTGTCCACTGTTCTTTGAATATCCTACACGCCGAGTCAATTTTCCTCTTTTTTGACATCATTGTTTCCAAGGGATTACAAATTGCTATTAGTAAAATACCAACAGATATAGATATCACACTGTTGCGGTGCAGGAACCAGCATGATTACAGAGTCGGTTCCTCCACCACCATTCCAGTTCACACTACCCTGTGCGAACCGCAGTGCGATCTGTAAACTCACACAGGAATCTGATCGCATGGGTGAGAAATCCCATGCAATCAGATTCCACGGCAGGAAAAAAAGAAGTCATGATGCGTCCTGTGTTCCTCTCCAGGGCTGGCTCCAGGTTTTTGTGGGCCCTTGGGCAACAGAACCTCAGTGGGCCCCTATGTGGAACAAATTATGTGGTGTCATTATTAGGGTGTCTCAGCAAAGACGGGGAGATGAGAGATCAAGGGCCTCTTCTGAGAGCCCCTAACAATCCGGGACTGTGTGGCAGCAGACAGGGCCGTATTTGTCACTAGGCACCCGTGGTCCGGTGCCTAGGGCGGCATCTGCAGGGAACACTTTTTTTTATTATTAAAAAAAAAAAAAAAAATCTTTGTAGGCACCGGCCCACGGGTGCCCAGTCCGCGCCGGGGGGGAGGAGGGGAGGAGGGGGAGCGTCCGGGAGCAGGAGCAGGATGGGCAGCAGGCAGGCTGGCTCCCTCCCCCTATGCAGCGCCGAGGTCCCGGTTCCGGGGCCGAGCTTCCGGCACACACAGCTTGACAGAGGAAGCTCACAGCTGCAGCCCCGCGATGCACGATCTTCTCTCCTGCTCGGCGGCGCTCACGTGATGTGACGTCATCGCCGAGCAGGAGAGAAGATCCGGGACCGCGGGGCTGCAGCTGTGAGCTTCCGGCCTCTGTCAAGCTGTGTGTGCCGGAAGCTCGGCCCCGGACCCCGCACCCTGGACCCCGGACCTCGGACCTCGGACCTCGGCACTGCATGGGGGGCGGGAACCAGCCTGCCTGCCCATCCTGCTCCTGGCCGCTCCCCCTGCCCCCCAGCCTCTACCTGCCCCCCCAACCTCTCTACCTAACCCCCAGCCTTTCCCCTACCCCTCGCCTCTCCCCTGCCCCCCGGCCTGTCCCCTACCCCCAGCCTCTCCCCTGCCCCCCAGCCTCTCCCCTGCCCCCCAGCCTCTCCACCTAACCCCCAGCCTCTCCACCTAACCCCCAGCCTCTCCCCCTGCCCCCCAGCCTCTCCCCTGCCCCCAGCCTCTCCCCTGCCCCCCAGCCTCTCCCCTGCCCCCCAGCCTCTCCACCTAACCCCCAGCCTCTCCCCTGCCCCCCAGCCTCTCCCCTGCCCCCCAGCCTCTCCCCTGCCCCCCAGCCTCTCCCCCTCCCCCCCAGCCTCTCCCCTGCCCCCCAGCCTCTCCACCCAACCCCCAGCCTCTCCACCTAACCCCCAGCCTCTCCCCTGCCCCCCAGCCTCTCCCCCTGCCCCCCAGCCTCTCCCCTGCCCCCCCCAGCCTCTCCACCTAACCCCCAGCCTCTCCCCTGCCCCCCAGCCTCTCCCCTGCCCCCCAGCATCTCCACCTAACCCCCAGCCTCTCCCCTGCCCCCCAGCCTCTCCCCCTGCCCCCAGCCTCTCCCCGGCCCCCCCAGCCTCTCCACCTAACCCCCAGCCTCTCCCCTGCCCCCAGCCTCTCCACCTAACCCCCAGCCTCTCCGCTGCCCCCCCAGCCTCTCCACCTAACCCCCAGCCTCTCCACCTAACCCCCAGCCTCTCCCCTGCCCCCCCAGCCTCTCCACCTAACCCCAGCCTCTCCACCTAACCCCCTGCCCCCCAAAAATTTAAATATGCAAAACAGGAGTCCGTGGAGCCTCGGTTGTGAGTCTCAAAACACGGGATAGCCAGATATCTCTAGCCTGTTGATAGGGAGAGCACCACACCACCCTGATAAATAGCCCCTTAAGTCCCACTAGGTTGCGAGTATTGGAACATAAATAGGGAAACACCAGGGTGGCCCCTTTTTGTCAATGTCAAACTCAAGGTGCGAGTATTGCGATCATGACAAGGGCTTGCCAAGGCAGGCTTCCATCCACAGACAGCCGTTTCGGGGTTTTTGCCCCTCGTCAGTGTGGAGTAGGATTCTGGCTAGTTGGGGCAATAGCAAATCGACCACAATCGACCGACCGTGTTTTGAGACTCGCAACCGAGGCTCCACGGACTCCTGTTTTGCATACTTGTACTGCATGAAAAAGTAATCATAAGTCCACTATCAGGGGCGGAACTACCGCCGTAGCAGCTGCTACGGGGCCCCTATATATGGGATACACAGCACTAGGGGCTGTATATATATATATATATATATATATATATATGGGGGATGCACAGCACTAGGGGCTGTATATATATATATATATATATATATATATATATATATATATATATATGGGGGATGCACAGCACTAGGGGCTGTATATATGTATGTATATATATATATATATATATATATATATATGGGGGATGCACAATACTGGGGGCTGTATATATATATATATATGGGGGAGGCACAGCACTGGGGGCTATATATATATATATGGGGGAGGCACAGCACTGGGGGCTGTATATATGGGGGAGGGACAGCACTGGGGGCTATATATATGGGGGAGGCACAGCACTGGGGGCTGTATATATATGGGGGAGGCACAGCACTGGGGGCTGTATATATGGGGGAGGGACAGCACTGGGGGCTATATATATGGGGGAGGCACAGCAATGGGGGCTAAATATATGGAGAGGCACAGCACTGGGGGCTATATATATGGGGGAGGCACAGCACTTTGGGCTATATATATGGGGGAGGCACAGCACTGGGGGCAATATATATGGGGGAGGCACAGCACTGGGGGTTATATATATGGGGGAGGGACAACACTGGGGGCTATATGGGGGAGGCACAGCACTGGGGGCTATATATATGGGGGGAGGCACAACACTGGGGGCTATATATGGGGGAGGCACAACACTGGGGGCTATATATATGGGGAGGCACAACACTTGGGGCTATATATATATGGGGGAGGGACAACACTTGGGGCTATATATATGGGGGAGGGAAAACACTGGGGGCTGCCTATGGGGGAGGCACAACACTGGGTGCTGCCTATGGGGGAGGCACAACACTGGGGGTTGCCTATGGGGGAGGGATAATACTGGGGGCCATTTGTAAGGGGAACAACACTGGGCGCTGCCTATGGAGGAGGGACAACACTGGGGGCCATTTGTAAGGGGAACAACACAGGGGGCAATCTATAAGGAGTACGTCACAGAGGAGGCATCTATAAGGGTAAATACACTGCGGGATGTATATAATAGGGCATGCGCAGAGGGGGGGTATCTATTTTAGTGGACTAAACAGAGGGGTCATCTATAAGGGGACTACACAGAGGGGGCCATATACTACAGGGCAGTGATAGGGAACCTTGGCTCTCCAGCTGTTTAAAAACTACAGCTTTAGCTTTGTCTACACATGATGGGAGTTGTAGTTTTGCAACAGCTAGAAAGCCGAGGTTCCCTACCCCTGGTATAGGGGATGCACAGAGGTTGTCATCTACTATAAACACAGAGGGGCTCTCTACTATAGTAGATGCACACAGGGCCATCTATGTGGAAGACTGAACAAGGGACTATCTATAAGGAGCCAGGGCTACCCACTGAAAGAGGGCTTAAAGGGGCCAATACAGATGTGCAGCAGGGGCGGGCTGGGCCGGGGGGCATATGCCCCCTGGGCTGGTCTTCCCCCAGCTGTCAGGGCCGCATGGCGGCTGACAGCTGGCTGGAGTCCTCAGTGCCTCCCCTGCTTACAGCCCCGGCCCTCTTCTGTCATATTTACTTGTGGCTGTGGATCCGGACTGTGATGGAAGCGGCCGCTGAAGCCTCCCCCCCCCCCCATGACGTTAAGCCCCGCCTCCTTTATGGCCATTATGTTTTCCTATAAGCCTATGAGGCTTATGGTAAAAGCAAACTGCTGTAGGCAGTATCTTCCTCCGGCCACCAGAGGCCGCTCTCTCCTCCCAGCTGGTTCTCCTGTGTCTGGGCTAGAAGAGCCTGAAGACCGAGAAGATGGTGTCTGCAGGAAGCCAGGTACCTACACAGGAGGACATAGGGCAGGGGGAGGGAACCAAGGCTCTCCAGATGTTGCAAAACTACAACTCCCATCATACCTGGGCAGCCATAGGCTTACCATAGATGATGGGAGTTGTAGTTTTGCAACAGCTGAAGAGCCAAGGTTCCCTATTCCTGACATAGAGGATACATATATACAGGAGGATACATATATACAGGAGACCTACACAGGAGGATACATATATACAGGAGACCTACACAGGAGGATACATATATACAGTAGGAGACATACAGAGGAGTATATAGAGGATACATATATACAAGAGGAGACATACACAGCAGTACATAGAGGATACATATATACAGGAGGAGACATACAGAGGAGTATATAGAGGATACATATATACAAGAGGAGACATACACAGCGGGTACATAGAGGATACATATATACAGGAGGAGACATACAGAGGAGTATATAGAGGATACATATATACAGGAGGAGACATACAGAGGAGTACATAGAGGATACATATATACTGGAGGAGACATATATACAAGGGTATATAGAGGATACATATATACAGGAGGAGACATACACAGGAGTATATAGAGGATACATATGTACAGGAGGATACATACAGAGGAGTATATAGAGGATACGTATATACAGGAGGAGACATACACAGCAGTACATAGAGGATACATACAGAGGAGTATATAGAGGATACATATATACAGGAGGAGACATACACAGCAGTACATAGAGGATACATATATACAGGAGGAGACACAGAGGAGTATATAGAGGATACATATATACAGGAGGAGACATACACAGCAGTACATAGAGGATACATACAGAGGAGTATATAGAGGATACATATATACAGGAGGAGACATACACAGCAGTACATAGAGGATACATATATACAGGAGGAGACATACAGAGGAGTATATAGAGGATACATATATACAGGAGGAGACATACACAGCAGTACATAGAGGATACATACAGAGGAGTATATAGAGGATACATATATACAGGAGGAGACATACACAGCAGTACATAGAGGATACATATATACAGGAGGAGACATACACAGCAGTACATAGAGGATACATAAATACAGGAGGAGACATACACAGGAGTATATAGAGGATACATATGTACAGGAGGAGACATACACAGGAGTATATAGAGGATACATATATACAGGAGGAGACATACACAGCAGTACATAGAGGATACATACAGAGGAGTATATAGAGGATACATATATACAGGAGGAGACATACACAGCAGTACATAGAGGATACATATATACAGGAGGAGACATACAGAGGAGTATATAGAGGAGACATATATACAGGAGGAGACATATATACAGGGGTATATAGAGTATACATATATACAGGAGGAGACATACAGAGGAGTTAGGGCTGGGCGATTAATCAAATAAATTTGCCCAGAAGGTTATAATCGATTTCGATTAAAATCATAAATTAAATTTTCACAAAAAATCACTGCAGGCAGAGCAGCGTAGAGTGATGGGTTGGCGGCTGGGCTGGAGTTGCACGTCAAGCAGGCGGCGCGGAGGTGAGGTGCATGGCGGGCGGCGGTGCGTGGAGTGTCGCGCCGGAGGTGAGGTGTCGGGCAGTCCGCCTAACAGAGCCGCGACTGACCTGCCCCAGCTATACATATCACGTCCAGTTCCCCTCCCGGCCACACGTGCAGGTCCCTGGTCTCTGGAGGAGGCTGCAGGGACTGTAGTGGTGATAGCGTCGCTTCAGGTCCTGGAGCTGAACAGCGGGATCTGCATCCCCCCCGCTGTACAGCTCCAGTAATGGCAGTGACGCTATCACCACTACAGTCCCTGCGGCCAGGGCCGTATTTACCACTAGGCACCTGTGGTCCGATGCCTAGGGCAGCACCTTGCAGGGGGGCAGCACCAGGGAGCAGGCGGACAGAAAAAAGTAATTCTTTTGTTTTAATTTTTTTAGTTTCCCTTCTCCCTTTCAGACTTGCCAGTAAATCTGGTGTCTTTTCCAGGGGGGTGGGGGGTATGGTGGTATTGGTCAGGTCTGGTATCGCCAATAGGTGCGTGACGATGGGGCGTCTCCAGGTTTAGTGCCTAGGGCAGCAGCAGCTGTTAATACAGCCCTGCCTGCGGCCTCCTCCAGAGACCGGGGACCTGCACGTGTGGCCGGGAGGGGAACCTGTGTGCCGGGGTGAGAGGAGGAGGGATATGTGCACTCCTGCCCCAATCACGCCCAGCTGCCCCAGTTTCCCCCAGTATGCCCCTGTCACCTCTCATTTATACCTTTATTACTACTACACCCCTCATCTTTACCTGTACTACTACTACTTCTACTACACCCCTCATCTATACCTGTACTACTACAGCCCACATCTATACCTGTACTACTAATCCCCCTCATCTGTATTACTAATACACCCCATATCTATACCTGTACTACCTCACTCTTCATCTTTACCTCTACTACTACTACTAATGCCCCTCATCTGTATTACTAATACACCCCATATCTATACCTGTACTACTACACCCCTTATCCACTATACCTCCACTACTACACTCTACCTAGATGGAGGCATGTGCCCCGCTATCCCCACCCCCACCCCCTCGCTTATCCCGGAAATGTCCCTGCTACATAGAGGATACATATATACAGCAGTACATAGAGGATACATATATACAGGGGGAGGCATATATACAGTAGTACATAGAGGATACATATATATACAAGAGTACATAGAGGAGACATATTTTTTAGGAGTACATAGAGGAGACATATATACAGAAGTACATCGAGTGATATAAACTATTGTAAAAATACAGTAACCCCAGCTTTCCCAGCATCTTATACTCAGTATGATGAAGGTCACCCAGCTCTCCAGCATCTTATACTCAGTATGATGGAGGTCACCCAGCTCTCCAGCATCTTATACTCAGTATGATAGAGGTCACCCAGCTTTCCTAGCATCTGTCTATGGGACCGTTTTGTGTCATCACTGAGCTGCCCAATAGACTTATACAGGAAAGTGAGTTCTGACCCTTTCACAGGGCACAGTAGGATATTTGGTCACCAATGACTGGAAGGACCGAAGATGTAAGGTTAGAGGCCAGAGTGGTCCTTTAAGGATGGGCCGCCAGCCTGCTACTCATGGGCCAGTGCTGTGTACTTGCCCCCCAGGCTAAAATTTGCCAGCCAGCCCCTGATGTGCAGTGTGTATAGAGATGAGGATGGTGCCAGAGTGAGGAGCCTAATATGTCTGTCTGGCAGATTCTGTTGATTTGAAGTTCTCATAATGGCCCAGGACAGATGGAGAAGAAGATGAAAAGGGAAGAACTCCGATCAGAGGAGAAGTCCCCTGTGAGTCACTAAATATATTTGCACTGTAATTTATATGTAGTACAGACCCTGTGTAGAGCTGGGTGTGTTGACGGCGTAGTGGTCGGTTGAGGGGGGGGGGGGGCCAATTAAAAGTTTGCTATGGGGCCCAGCCATTTCTAGTTACGCCCCTGTCCACTGTTCTTTGAATATCCTACACGCCGAGTCAATTTTCCTCTTTTTTGACATCATTGTTTCCAAGGGATTACAAATTGCTATTAGTAAAATACCAACAGATATAGATATCACACTGTTGCGGTGCAGGAACCAGCATGATTACAGAGTCGGTTCCTCCACCACCATTCCAGTTCACACTACCCTGTGCGAACCGCAGTGCGATCTGTAAACTCACACAGGAATCTGATCGCATGGGTGAGAAATCCCATGCAATCAGATTCCACGGCAGGAAAAAAAGAAGTCATGATGCGTCCTGTGTTCCTCTCCAGGGCTGGCTCCAGGTTTTTGTGGGCCCTTGGGCAACAGAACCTCAGTGGGCCCCTATGTGGAACAAATTATGTGGTGTCATTATTAGGGTGTCTCAGCAAAGACGGGGAGATGAGAGATCAAGGGCCTCTTCTGAGAGCCCCTAACAATCCGGGACTGTGTGGCAGCAGACAGGGCCGTATTTGTCACTAGGCACCCGTGGTCCGGTGCCTAGGGCGGCATCTGCAGGGAACACTTTTTTTATTATTAAAAAAAAAATAAAAATCTTTGTAGGCACCGGCCCACGGGTGCCTAGTCCGCGCCGGGGGGGAGGAGGGGAGGAGGGGGAGCGTCCGGGAGCAGGAGCAGGATGGGCAGCAGGCAGGCTGGCTCCCTCCCCCTATGCAGCGCCGAGGTCCCGGTTCCGGGGCCGAGCTTCCGGCACACACAGCTTGACAGAGGAAGCTCACAGCTGCAGCCCCGCGATGCACGATCTTCTCTCCTGCTCGGCGGCGCTCACGTGATGTGACGTCATCGCCGAGCAGGAGAGAAGATCCGGGACCGCGGGGCTGCAGCTGTGAGCTTCCGGCCTCTGTCAAGCTGTGTGTGCCGGAAGCTCGGCCCCGGACCCCGCACCCTGGACCCCGGACCTCGGACCTCGGACCTCGGCACTGCATGGGGGGCGGGAACCAGCCTGCCTGCCCATCCTGCTCCTGGCCGCTCCCCCTGCCCCCCAGCCTCTACCTGCCCCCCCAACCTCTCTACCTAACCCCCAGCCTTTCCCCTACCCCTAGCCTCTCCCCTGCCCCCCGGCCTGTCCCCTACCCCCAGCCTCTCCCCTGCCCCCCAGCCTCTCCCCTGCCCCCCAGCCTCTCCACCTAACCCCCAGCCTCTCCACCTAACCCCCAGCCTCTCCCCCTGCCCCCCAGCCTCTCCCCTGCCCCCAGCCTCTCCCCTGCCCCCCAGCCTCTCCCCTGCCCCCCAGCCTCTCCACCTAACCCCCAGCCTCTCCCCTGCCCCCCAGCCTCTCCCCTGCCCCCCCGCCTCTCCCCTGCCCCCCAGCCTCTCCACCTAACCCCCCGCCTCTCCCCTGCCCCCCAGCCTCTCCACCTAACCCCCAGCCTCTCCACCTAACCCCCAGCCTCTCCCCTGCCCCCCAGCCTCTCCCCCTGCCCCCCAGCCTCTCCCCTGCCCCCCCCAGCCTCTCCACCTAACCCCCAGCCTCTCCCCTGCCCCCCAGCCTCTCCCCTGCCCCCCAGCATCTCCACCTAACCCCCAGCCTCTCCCCTGCCCCCCAGCCTCTCCCCCTGCCCCCAGCCTCTCCCCTGCCCCCACAGCCTCTCCACCTAACCCCCAGCCTCTCCCCTGCCCCCAGCCTCTCCACCTAACCCCCAGCCTCTCCGCTGCCCCCCCAGCCTCTCCACCTAACCCCCAGCCTCTCCACCTAACCCCCAGCCTCTCCCCTGCCCCCCCAGCCTCTCCACCTAACCCCAGCCTCTCCACCTAACCCCCTGCCCCCCAGCCTCTCCACCTAACCCCCAGCCTCTCCCCTGCCCCCCAGCCTCTCCCCTGCCCCCCAGCCTCTCCACCTAACCCCCAGCCTCTCCCCTGCCCCCCAGCCTCTCCCCTGCCCCCCAGCCTCTCCACCTAACCCCCAGCCTCTCCCCTGCCCCCCCAGCCTCTCCACCTAACCCCCAGCCTCTCCCCTGCCCCCCAGCCTCTCCCCTGCCCCCCCAGCCTCTCTACCTAACCCCCAGCCTTTCCCCTGCCCCCCAGCCTCTCCCCTGCCCCCCCAGCCTCTCCACCTAACCCCCAGCCTCTCCCCTGCCCCCCCAGCCTCTCCCCTGCCCCCCCAGCCTCTCCACCTAACCCCCAGCCTCTCCCCTGCCCCCAGCCTCTCCCCTGCCCCCCCCCAGCCTCTCCCCCTAACCCCCAGCCTCTCCCCTGCCCCCCCAGCCTCTCCCCTGCCCCCCAGCCTCTCCCCTGCCCCCCCAGCCTCTTCACCTAACCCCCAGCCTCTCCCCTGCCCCCCCAGCCTCTCCTCTGCCCCCCAGCCTCTCCCCAGCCCCCCAGCCTCTCCACCTAATACCCAGCCTCTCCCCTGCCCCCCAGCCTCTCCCCTGCCCCTTCAGCCTCTCCACTGCCCCCAGCCTCTTCCCCTGCCCCCCAGCCTCTCCCCCTGCCCCCCAGCCTCTCCCCTGCCCCCCAGCCTCTCCCCCTAACCCCCAGCCTCTCCCCTGACCCCAGCGTCTCCCCTGCCCCCCCAGCCTCTCCCTCTGGTCCCCAGCCTCTCCCCTGACCCCAGCCTCTCCCCTGCCCCCCCAGCCTCTCCCCTGCCCCCCCAGCCTCTCATCCTGCCCCCCAGCCTCTTTCCCTGCCCCCCCAGCCTCTCCACCTAACCCCCAGCCTCTCCACCTAACCCCAGCTTCTCCCCTGCCCCCCAGCCTCTCCCCTACCCTCAGCCTCTCCCCTACCCTCAGCCTCTCCCCTGCCCCCCAGCCTCTCCCCTACCCTCAGCCTCTCCCCTGCCCCCCAGCCTCTCCCCTGCCCCCCAGCCTCTCCCCTGCCCCCCAGCCTCTCCCCTGACCCCAGCCTCTCCCCTGCCCCCCCAGCCTCTCCCCTGCCCCCCCCAGCCTCTCATCCTGCCCCCCAGCCTCTTTCCCTGCCCCCCAGCCTCTCCACCTGCCCCCCAGCCTCTCCACCTAACCCCCAGCCTCTCCCCTGCCCCCCAGCCTCTCCCCTACCCTCAGCCTCTCCCCTGCCCCCCAGCCTCTCCCCTGCCCCCCAGCCTCTCCCCTGCCCCCCAGTCTCTCCCCCTAACCCTCAGCTTCTCCACCTAACCCCCAGCCTCTCCACCTAACCCCAGCCTCTCCCCTGCCCCCCAGCCTCTCCCCTACCCTCAGCCTCTCCCCTGCCCCCCAGCCTCTCCCCTGCCCCCCAGCCTCTCCACCTGCCCCCCAGCCTCTCCCCCTAACCCTCAGCCTCTCCCCCTACCCCCCAGCCTCTCCCCTGCCCTCCAGCCTCTCCCCCTAACCCTCTCCCCCTAACCTTTAGCCTCTCCCCTGTCCTCCAGCGTCTCCCCCTAACCCTCAGCCTCTCCCCTGTCCTCCAGCCTCTCCCCCTAACCCTCAGCCTCTCCCCCTAACCCCCAGCCTCTCCCCCTACCCCCCAGCCTCTCCCCTACCCTCAGCCTCTCCCCTGCCCCCCAGCCTCTCCCCTGCCCCCCAGCCTCTCCCCTGCCCACCAGCCTCTCCACCTGCCCCCCAGCCTCTCCCCCTAACCCTCAGCCTCTCCCCCTAACCCTCAGCCTCTCCCCCTAACCCTCAGCCTCTCCCCTGCCCTCCAGCCTCTCCCCCTAACCCTCTCCCCCTAACCCTCAGCCTCTCCCCTGTCCTCCAGCCTCTCCCCCTAACCCTCAGCCTCTCCCCCTAACCCTCAGCCTCTCCCCTGCCCCCCAGCCTCTCCCCTGCCCCCCCCCAGCCTCTCCATCTAACCCTCAGCGTCTCCCCTGACCCCAGCCTTCATGATGCTGCGCCATATGGAGAAGAAAGCAAAAAGTGAGCTACGGCAATTTGAGAAGACGTCACCTGTGAGTCATTAGTAACTGCACTGCACTGTAATCACTTCTATAGTGTGCAGAGCCTGTGTACCATTGGGGTCTCAATGGGTCAGTGTATTGTTTGCGGTAGTGTACTGACACAGCCCTGCGGTCACTACAGTACACTAGCGCAAACTTTTAAACTAGGACCCAACTACAAGAGCTGCAGGCACTACAGTTCCCAGCATATCCTGAGGGCTGTAGACTGTCAGTAAATGCTGGGAGTTGTAGTGCCTGCAGCTGTTGTTGAGTCATAGGTGCATGATACACTGGATGCTTTGTGGCATATAAGTATACATAGATCTGTGGGGGCTCAGTGCAGGGAAGTGACCTCAGAACATCACTAATAGGGGATAGAACAAAAACATCTCCCCCTATCCCCTATTAGTGATGTTCTGGGGTCACTTCCCTACACTGAGCCCCCACAGATCTATGTATTCTGATCTCCCACAACGCCTCCAGGACCCATCTACAACAGCTGCAGGCACTACAACTCCCAGAACAGTCTGCAGCCCTCAGGATATGCTGGGAGTTGTAGTGCCTGCAGCTGCTGTAGTTGGGTCCTAGGTGCATTATACACTGGATGCTTTGTGGCATATAAGAATACATAGATCTGTGGGGGCTCAGTATATAGAAGTGACCCCAGAACAGCACTAATAAGATATAGGGGGAGATGTTTTTGTTCTATCCCCTATTAGTGCTGTTCTGGGGTCACTTCTATATACTGAGCCCCCACAGATCTATGTATTCTTATATGCCACAAAGCATCCAGTGTATAATGCACCTAGGACCCAACTACAACAGCTGCAGGCACTACAACTCCCAGCATGTACTGACAGTCTGCAGCCCTCAGCATATGCTGGGAGTTGTAGTACAGTAGTACAATCCTCTGATAGCTGCCGCTGTAGACAGATGTGTTGCTGGACCTTTAGGGCTGATGGTTGTCACCCACAGATTGCAGCCACCAGGAGACTCTGCACACAGTGATTTATTACAGGGTTGTCCTCTCAGAGACTACAACTCCCAGCATACCCTGAGAGCTGTATAAATGGAGGGTGTTCTGAGATTTGTCACAGATACAGATGAATTCAGGAAAGGAGCGGGTCAGCATGTCATGTCTCACTGGTTGTATATTGGTGGGCTCCAGGTACCCCAGTCCAACACTGGACAGAACCGGTCCCCAAACTAAGACGTCCCCGGCCTCCTTCCTTCCTCCATCACATTTGTTTGATGAGAACAGCGGGCATCAAGCAGAGCGGCACCCAAGTGCCAGGGTATATACCATGCATGTACAGTAACGGTGGGGGGGGGGGGGGGGGGGGCGCCTCTGCGTGCAAAGTGCCTAGGGCAGCATGAACTCTAAATGCAGGCCTGGCAGCAGACTGGTGTTATTAGGCTGGCAACAGCCAAAATTAATGGCTTTGCCACACTGATAGTATCAGGCTTCTGTTTAGTTTTGTGTCTGGCTGGTTATGAAAAATAGGGGGGACCCCATGCATTGGTTTAATAAATAAATAAATAATAAGAAAAAAAATAATGTGTGGGGTTCCCCTATTTTCCATAACCAGCCAGATACAAAAACCAAGTCCCACATCGCGGCACTCCGGTCCCCAGCAGTTTCCGGGTGTCTGACGTGGGCTCGAGACGTGACGTCTCAGGTCCGCTCAGCCACTCAGTGAAGAAGGCGGGATCCGTTTCAAGTCTGCTCAGATCCCGCCTCCTTCACTGAGGGGCTGAGCGGACCTGACACGTCACATCTTGGGCCCACGTCAGACACCCGGAAGCGGCCGGGCACCGGAGTGGCACGATGCGGGACCCGCCGCTGGAATTGGGGAGGTGAGTGGACGTCTTTTTCCTCAGCCACCTCCTCCCCGATCCCAGTAAAAAAATTCCCTCCCACTGAAGTACCCCTTTAGCCTGGCAAGGGCTGCTTTGTTTTGTGTCTCGTTGGCTATGGAAAATAGGGGGAACCCCACACATTAGTTTAATAAATAAATATATAATAAAAAAAAATGTGTGGAGTCCCCCTATTTTCCATAACCAGACAGATACAAAACTAAGCAGAAGCCTGATACTATCAGTGTGGCAAGTGCCATTTATTTTGGCCGTTGCCAGCCTAATAACACCAGCCTGCTGCCGCCCAGTCCCGGATTATAATTTTCTGACACTCCAAGACTGACGGTATCTGGCTCTTCCCGGTACCCATGGTGGCGGTGGGTACCGGGGTAATAAGTGGGGGGTTAGTGTTAGCGGTTCTACCGGCTAACACTAAGCCCGGCATAGAAATGGACGCCATCTGTTAGACAGCTTCCACTACTAAGCCAAATAGAAGTAAGGAAAAAACACAACTTTAAAAAGATCTTTATTGAAATAAAACTCCCCAGAAATCCCTCATTGACCCTTTTATTAAATAAAAAAGCTATCCTCTTCTTTCCGTAGTAGTCCAGTCTTTATTTCAACCTGTAAAGTAAAAATAAATTAATGACAATTTCACTGGTAGTCTACTGTCACTATTAGGGGATCTCTATTAGGGGATCCCCGGTGTCTAGTGGGGGAAATCGTCCTCCGCGTGATGCGATCACGGAAGGGCGATCCTTTCTGCTTACCCGGGCCGAGCCTCAACGTCTGTATGACGCTCGGCAATAGATGCAGCAGCCCTAAGCAATCTAACACTGATCTCATTGATCAGTGTATTGTTAGTACACTGCAGTGATCTCTATGAGAGATCACTGCAGTAATAATAAAAGTCCCTCAGGGGGACTAAAAGGTAAAGTTAACCCAAAAAAAAAAAAAATATATATATATTTTTTTCCATCAATAAGAAATCCCCTCCCCTTATAAAAGTCTGAATCACCCCCTTTTTCATATTTTATAAATAAATAAATATATAAACATACATATTTAGTATCGCCGCGTGTGTAATCACCTAAACTATCAAATTATCACATGCCTGATCTCGCACGGTATACGGCGTAAGCGTAAAAACCCGCCAAAGTGCAAAATTGATGATTTTTGGTCACATCAAATCCAGAAAATTGTAATAAAAAGTGATCAAAAAGTCCCATATGTGCAATCAAGGTACTGATAGAAACTACATATCATGGCGCAAGAAATGACAGCCCCATAGACCAAAAAATAAAAGTGTTATAAGGATGGGAATAGAGCAATTTGTAGAACTATTTTTTTTAAACATTTAAATTTTTTAAAAGCCATCAAATAAAATAAAAGTCGTACAAGTTACATATAGTTGTAATCGTACCGATTTAAGAAACATAAATAACGTGTTTGTCTTACTATGGGGCAAACGGTGTCAACACAACCCCCCCTTCCCAAATATAAAAAAATTGCCCTTTTTTTTCAGTTTCACTGCACAAACAATTTTTTCCGTTTGTGCAGCATATTTTATGGAAAAATGAAATCAGTCAATGCAAAGTACAATTAGTGTCACAAATAATAAGGGCTCATATGGGTCTGTAGGTGAAATAATGCAAGCGCTATGGTTTTTTAAACACAAGGAGGAGAAAATCAGAGAGCAAAAACGAAAATTAGCTCCGTCCTTAAAGGGTTAAAGGGGTATTCTGGGAAAATTTGACTTTTCCCCTATCTACAGGATACCCCTTTAAGTATGTTCCTGAGTTATTGCTCAGTGCACAACTCCACCACTTGTAGAGTCTGGCTCCTCCCACCCATGTAATTGATTACACGGACCTGACCACAGGTCCTTCAGCCAACACTCCCCAGGGGATGCGGTCCTACAGCAGCCCAGGTGTCCTGTCTCTCTTCTCTATCAGAGTCCTGGCAGGGAGGAGCAGGAGTCAGGACAGGGCTGTTAGTTAGCAGCAGGATGGTGAGAGGGCACTCAGCTGCTGCATCCACAGGTGAGCAAGGGCATTCCCAGCTAGAGAAAGGTGTGGTCTGCTGGGAGAGGAGGGGGCGGCAGACAGTCGCAGCAATGGCTCAGCATCCTAGGTGAGGAGCCGTCTCCCTTTCTGACAACAGGGGGCAGCCGCCTGAGGTCCCCACTTCAAGTGGCCTCATGGATGAAGTGCCACTGGCTGTATTTATTATCCTGTAGAGTAATATCCCTGTCACTTATACTCAGTTCTCCCCGTTTCTCTTAATTCCCCCCAGTCATGTTCACTATGGTACATTGACGTGTATTACACCTTACTACGCCACAGTTTGGTTTCATTGTTCACTGTGCGGCGTTATGGTTATGGGAGTCATACTTCCATCCATTTTATTGCTTCTTGCTCCCAGGAATGCTGATTTTCAGTACCCCGCCTCCTGCCCTTTGTGTCGCCCACTTACAAAATGGCCGACGGCGCTGTGCACTCCCATATGCATGGGCTGGCCATATCTATGTAAATGCCATAAAAAGGCTTTGTTCCTGCCTATGTTGGAGGATGCTCGGTGCCACTAAACAGCAGGGCCTGAGAGGACATTAAAGGCTGCAGGCAGTGTGGATTGCTGCCGGCTCCTTTTGTCCTCTCAAATCCTGCCACCTAAATGGAAAGCAGCCAGGAAGCTGAGGGACCCCATTAAGCTGAATAGCATGTGTTCGGGATCCAATGTTTAATTGACCTTCCTGCTGAGTTTTTGTGCAGTGAACGGAGCCTGTGAGGGAGGCAGATGTGTATGAAGGGCAGATGGCAGCAGCCATTTTCCTATTGCATCAACTTAGCTGATAAAATCTCCAGTGACAGTTAAGGGTGCTCAGTGGTGGCAGTGGCAGGGTGTCGGCGCTCGGGGCTGACAGGGAAGGGTTCAATTCCCAGTACCCACAATTTTTTTTTTTTCACCCCTTCCTTTACATTTTAGGCTTATTGGATCTCTACTATTATCTTACCACTTTGGCGATCCAGAACACACTATATACAGCTTTGCCTTCATCCCTCCATGCTCATCATCTACAACTTGGTGCCTACTTATCTACTGGCCCTCAAGAAGCCATTGCCTGTGAAACATACCTCCTTTATGGTCGGGTTTCCTCTTCGAGTCTTTTTCATTTCATTTCTTTACAATTAGGTATTCTTGAGTATTCTTTGGATATTGTAGGTTTTTCTTGTATGTGCCATCTATTTCCCAGTGGGGTATACCCAATATAGATATCAATGGCTTATCCTTATTTTCTTAATAGAATCACAAGGATTGAACCTTTATGCCTATAGTATTGTATACTATGTTTTCACTCTCACTGAGGTTTTCATGGATTAGGCAGCAATGAGGATGTTTCCTTACCTGTTTGCCTATCAGCTTTGGCTTATATATTTATACTTACCTTACCAACCCTTCCTCTGATTTCAGGGCCGTTCATGTAGAGCAGGGGTGTCAAACTCAAATACATAGTGGGCCAAAATTAAAAAATTGGACAAAGTCGAGGGCCAACCTTGATAATTATTTAAGCACGAATGCCGCCAACCTGGTACTGTCAGATCAGCATGCGCCATTCCTGGTACTGTCAGTGCTGCGCACTATGATAAATGACATGATATATTGCTATGCCATGATTAATCTTCAACCCATGTAATAGCCAACCCCCCCAATATTGCCCCATGTAGTAGCCAACCAAACCAAAATTGCCCCACATATTAGCCAGCCCTCCCAATAGTGTTCAAATAGTAGCCAGCCCCCAATAGTCTCATATAGTAGCCAGCCCTCTCCAATAGTCTCATATAGTAGCCAGCCCTCCCCTATAGTCTCTTTTATAGTAGCCAACCCTCTCCAATAGTCTCATATAGTAGCCGGCCCTCCCCCATAGTCTCTTATATAGTAGCCAGCCCCTCCCCAATAGTCTCATATAGTAACCAGCCCTCCCAGTATTCTCATATAGTAGTCAGCCCCAGGGGTGGATTAACTTTACCATAAACCCCGGGCTGTTCACCCAGCCTGGGCCCCCCCAACCCACTGTAACTATGGCAGCATTAGCATGGTGTCCATAGTATAGGATAGATAATGTCATGTGTCCCTTATTTGTGCAAAATTGTGGTAAAAATGTAATGATTTTTTGCAAATCATGACAGAACTGTAGCCAGAAGACAATACACAACTGAATACACTACCGCCCGAAACTGACCTATTATAATCCACTACTGGTCAGCCCTTTCCCATAGTCTCTTATATAGTAGCCAGCCCTCCTTCATAGTCTCTTATACAGTAGCCAGTCCTCCCCAGTAGTCTCATATAGGGCTGGCCGTTATGGGCAAAAAATAAAATCTCGATTTTTAAAAAGAAACGTCGGACGAATCTTGATTTGAATCTCGATTTTTTTTTCTTTTTTGCTACATAAACAGAACATTTTTCTCCCTGCAGCGTCAGATACTATTTAAATGATATTTCAGTCAACAACCCCCCCCCCGTTACCCATGTAAGTAGTTTTCCCAAATATGTGACACTCTTTGCCCCCATATAATGTAGGAGATCTTCTTTGTGCCTCCAAATAGATAGGGTGTAGTAGTGGAGGTATAGTGGATAAGGGGTGTAATAGTACAGGTAAGGATGAGGGGTGTAGTAATAGTAGTAGTAATAATACAGATATAGATGAGGGGTGTAGAAGTGAAGGTATAGTGGATAAAGGGTGTAGTAGTACAGGTATAAATGAGGGGTGACTGAGGGGACACTGAAGGAGACTGGGAGGACACTGAATTGGACTGGGATGACTGAGGGGGAATAAGGTGACTGGCGGACACTTAGGGGGACTGGGGGGACACTTAGGGGGACTGGGGCAGCTGTAGGTGATTGGAGCAGGAGGGCACATACACCTCCTCCTCTCACCTCAACACACACACATGTTCCCCTCCCGGCCAGACATGGAGGTCCCCGGTCTCTGGAGGAGGTTGCAGGGACTACAGGAGAAGGTGAATACGTCGCTGCGGGTCCTGGAGCTGTACAGCGGGATCGGGGGTCTGCACTGAAACCCCCGATCCCGCTGTACAGCTCCAGGACCCGCAACAACATAATCACCTTCTCCTATAGTGCCTGCGGCCTCCTCCAAAAACCGGGGACCTCCATTTCTTGCCATAAGGGGAGCCGGATGCTTAGCGGAAGGGGCGGGGGCAGGTCAGCGGCGGCGCTGTTAAGTGGGTGTAGGCCACCGGCACCGCACCTCCCCTCTGCAGCCTGCCCACCCAACATCTTGCCTCGGCTCACCCCTCTCCAGCGTGCCTGTGTCGCACCCCACACCGCCCCTCTTTAGCTTGCACGCTGGCCCGAAACCGCAACCCCCCTTCCCCCCGCTCCTCTTCGGCTTCTCTGGACTGCCCGCGCGCGCCTGACAACGTGCAGCCCAAAATTAATTTTTGTCAAAATTGAATTCATGATTTTCACAAAAAATTTTATTGAAAAATGATAGTGACGAGAAAGGCCTGTCATATACTCATGGCATATTTAACCTTCTCAGCATTAGGATATGTTCACACAACTGCAGTACCGGCCGGGATGATCTTTACAGAGACCGGCCGTCTTTTCAGAGACCGGGTCACGGAACGGCCGGTCTCGTACGAGGTCTGAACAGGGCCTTACACTTAAGAAGGTGATAGACAATTACAGTAGTCCAGTTCACACAACTTATTAATAGAAAAATATGGAGGATCATGTGTGTTATATAGACTATAGCTCAGGGGTCCCCAAACTTTTTACACAGAGTGCCAGTTCACTGTCCTTCAGACCATTGAAGGGTCAGACTATAAAAAAAATATGATCAAATCCCTAGGCACACTGCATATATCATAAATAGAGATGAGCGAACCTCGAGCATGCTCGAGTCCATCCGAACCCGAACTTTCGGCATTTGATTAGCGGTGGCTGCTGAAGTTGGATAAAGCCCTAAGGCTATGTGGAAAACATGGATATAGTCATTGGCTGTATCCATGTTTTCCAGACAACCTTAGAGCTTTATCCAACTTCAGTAGCCCCGCTAATCAAATGCCGATCGTTCGGGTTCGGATGGACTCTAACCCGAACCCGGTTCGCTTATCTCTAATCATAAAACAAAACAGGAACAAATACAATATTTACAATAAAGAACAAGTAAATTGAAATCAACAAACTCACCAGTGTTTCACTGGGAACTATGGGCCTGCTTTTAGGTAATGAGATGGTCAATGTCCGGTTCCATATTTGTCACTGCTAGATGTAACAAGTGATGTAAGTGTGTATCAGTTAGTCTAGATCTGGTTGGAGATTTCAGATGTTTCATTCTGGAAAAATTCTGTTCACAGACATAAGTGCTGCCAAAGATGGTTGCCATTTTGAGTGCATTGTTCCTGAGATTAGGATTTGTCTCAGAGGGGAGAGAGCCATAGAATGAAGCAAGCTGCTTGACTTGAATGCGTCCTTCAGAGAGCCATAATTCTGCAGTTCAGCCAGTTCCATTTGGTAAATTGTATTCACATTTTCAATGTCAATTGAAAATGGGTTTACGGAAAAGTTGTATGTCTTGTTCATAGAGATGAAGCTCTTTGAATCTTAATTGGAACTCCTTTTGCAAATTTTCTGTTTCTTTTGGGAATGGAATCAAGCGTTTTTCCGCTAACAGATTTTCAGTTAAGGGGAGATGGCAGAAATTTTCCTCCTTCACTTGTTTGATAAGGAGGCCTAATTTTACTTCAAATGCTTTAACATGTGATTGCATATCACAGATGAGCTTCCATTTTCCTTGAAGTTGCACATTGAAACTGTTGAGTAGCTCTGTTACATCTTTCAGTAAGGCGAGGTGCGATTTCCATTCTGCATCATTAACAGGCTTGGACTGGGCCACCGGGAAGCCGAGTATTTCCCCGGTGGGCCCCACCCCCCAGTCAGGGGACACAGGGCTGGAGACTGCAGCAATGTGGTCCCCACTCAAGCCCAGCCGGGGCCCCGTGCTTTTGGGGGGCCCACTCAGGGCCCCGTGCTCCTCGGGGGCCCACTCGGTCGCAGGGTTCCTTTTTAACTGGAAGTGATCGCAACAATCGAACACAATGTAGTGTTCTGATTGACAGCGCGAGAAGCCATAGGCTTCCCGACCTGCCAATCACTCTTGTGACCGCAAGCAGCGTTTTACTTGCGATCACAAGAGTGTCCCCCCCGTCCCGCCCGACGAGCAGCTCTGTTGAGTCCCGGCAGCGCCATCACTGACTTCAGTGTGCTCCGCGGCGGCTGGGACATCCGTTATGCGCGCCCTGTACCGGAAGTTCCAGCCGCTGCGTCACACACTGAGGGGGGAGGCTGATCAACATAGGGGGCTATATGGGGAGGGAGGAGGGTGAACAACATAGGGGGCTATATGGGGAGGGGGAGGCTGAACAACATAAGGGGGCTATATGGGGAGGGGGGAGGCCGAACAACATAAGGGGGCTATATGGGGAGGCTGAACAACATAGGTGGCTATATGGGGAGGGGGAGGCTGAACAACCTAAGGGGGCTATATGGGGAGGGGGGAGGCTGAACAACATAGGGGGCTATATGGGGAGGGGGAGGCTGAACAACATAAGGGGGCTATATGGGGAGTGGGGAGGCTGGTCAACATAAGGGGGCTATATGAGGAGGTAGGGGGGGAGCTGGACAACATAGGGGGCTATATGAGGAGGTGGGGGAGGCTGGACAACATAAGGGGGCTATATGAGGAGGGGGGGAGGCTGAACAACATAAGGGGGCTATATGAGTGGGGGAAGCTGAACAACATAAGGGGGCTATATGAGAAGGAGGGAGGGAGGCTGGACAACATAAGGGGGCTATATGAGGGGGGGAGGCTGGACAACATAAGGGGGCTATATGAGGAGTGAGGGAGGCTGGACAACATAAGGGGGCTATATTAGGAGGGGGAGGCTGGATAACATATGGGGGCTATATGAGGAGGGGGAGGCTGGACAACATAAGGGGGCTATATGAGGAGGGGGGAGGCTGGACAACATAAGGGGGCTATATGGGGAGGGGGGAGCTGGGCTGAACAACATAAGGGGGCTATATGGGGAGGGGCAGCTGGGCTGAACAACATAAGGGCGCTATATGAGGAGGGGGCGAGCTGGACAACATAAGGGGCTATATGGGGAGGGGGGGAGCTGATCTGGACAACAGAAGGGGGCTATATGAGGAAGGAGGGGAGGATGGACAACATAAGGGGGCTATATGGGGAGGGAGGGGAGCTGGGCTGGACAACATAAGGGGGCTATATGGGGAGGGGGGGGTGGACAACATAAGGGGGCGATATGGGGAGGATCTGGACAACATGAGGGGGCTATATGGGGGGGGCTGGACAACATAAAGGGGCTATATGGGGAGGGACGGGAGCTGGGATGGACAACATAAGGGGGCTATATGGGGAGGGGGGGTGGACAACATAAGGGGGCTATATGAGGGGGATCTGGACAACATGAGGGGGCTATATGGGGGGGGCTGGACAACATAAAGGGGCTATATGGGGGCCGGACAACATAAGGGGGCTATATGGGGGCTGGACAACATAAGGGGGCTATATAGGGGATGGACAGCACTGGGGGCTATATGAGGGATGGACAACACCGAGGGACATCTATAAGGGAGGCAGAGGGGTGCAATCTATAAGGTGTCTACACAGAGCAGGCTTATACTATATGAGGAAGGGGAGGAGGCTGAACAACATAAGGGGGCTATATGGGGAGGGAGGGGAGCTGGGCTGGACAACATAAGGGGGCTATATGGGGAGGGGGGGTGGAAAACATAAGGGGGCTATATGGGGGGGGATCTGGACAACATGAGGGGGCTATATGGGGGGAGCTGGACAACATAAAGGGGCTATATGGGGGCCGGACAACATAAGGGGGCTATATGGGGGCTGGACAACATAAGGGGGCTATATAGGGGATGGACAGCACTGGGGGCTATATGAGGGATGGACAACACCGAGGGACATCTATAAGGGAGGCAGAGGGGTGCAATCTATAAGGTGTCTACACAGAGCAGGCATATACTATAAGGGATATATATATATTGTAAAGAGATGAGGATGGTGCCAGGGTGAGGAGCCTAATATTTCTTTTAGGCAGATTCTGTGGATTCGTGGCTCGGAGAAGTTCTCATAACGGCCCAGGGCAGATAGAGAAGAAAATGAAAAGGGAAGAACTACAATCGGAGAAGACGTCCCCTGTGAGTCACTTGATATAACTGCACTGTAATGTATATGGTGTACAGAGCCTGTGTAGAGCTGCATCCACCTCTATATGACAGAATGAGGTGATCTGTGCACAGTGAATATTATTCAGTATCAGCGGTGGTGTTAGTCAGTATGTGGTGGTGGTAGTCAGTATCAGCGGTGGTGTTAGTCAGTATGTGGTGGTGGTAGTCAGTATCAGCGATGGTGTTAGTCAGTATGTGGAGGTGTTATTCAGTAGCAGTGGTGGTTTTAGTCAGTATGTGGTGGTATTAGTCAGTTGCAGTGGTGGTGTTAATATGTGGTGGTGTTATTCAGTAGCAGCGGTGGTGTTAGTCAGTATGTGGTGGTAATATTTGTTACTTATCTGGTACTGTGTTTTATTGGATTTAGTAAACTGGATTTAGTCAGTAACAATATGGTGGTGATAGTTGTGGTGTGGCAGTATTATTTCCCCACTTGTAAACTGGTATTATTGGTCATAGTACACAGGATCCAGTTAGTAACAGTATGGCGGTAATATTTATGGTCATAATATTTTCCTCCTATATACTGGTATTATTGGTAATATCAGTCTTGGTATACTGTATTTGGTCAGTAATAGTATGGCGGTAATATGTGTGGGGATATTTGCTCTCTATATACTGGTGTTATTGGTGGCTGTATGATATATGTATCTAAGTATACAGCATTATCATGCAAAGAAAATTGTCCTATAGCCCGATTATGCGAGCCAATTATTGGTAACAAGCGCTCCCAGGAAGCCCCATGTAAAAGTGCCAGAGACCAGCTGACAAGAAAACGATCTTTTGTGCATCTGTAAAAATCATTGCTGATTAGGAATTGCAGCCCTACACTGCCCCATATCACGCCGTATAACTGGACCCTTATTAAAGGGGTAGTGCGGTATAAAGCAGTTATTCACTAACTAACACACATGTAATGTGTGTTAATTAGTGAATAAATGCTTTACACCGCACTACCCCTTTAATGGTACCATAGATAAGTATGGTGGCTGAAGGGTGGGCCCCAAGAATGATCTCCCCTGGTGGGCCCAACGCACTCCAGTCCGACACTGATCATTGAGCTCTGGTACTTCTTTGTTTTTGAAAGCATAAAAGCTGTTCTGTGGAAGTAAGTCATAGAAATGTCTCAGAACTCTCCCTCGACTCAGCAAACGGACTTCTGTGTGGTACACAGCATCTTCATGGGCGACATTTAGCTCAGACATAAATTTCTGAAATTGTCTGTGGTTTAGTGCATTAGCTCTAATGAAGTTAACACAAATTACCACAATTTTCATAACAGAGTCCCACTTGAGTTATTTACTACATAACGCTTGTTGGTGGATGAGGCAGTGTATGGCTATTGGATGAGAATGGTTACGTTTGTCCATTTCTTGGTTAATGCGAGCAATTACTCCTTTCTTAGACCCCACCATGCTAGGAGAACCATCAGTTGTCACACTGGCTAGTTTAGCCCAGTCCAGCTCCAAATCCTTCACTATTTGGGAAACCTTTTATAGATATCCTCTCCTGTAGTTGTTCCTTTGATGCTTTGCAGTGCAGCAAGCTCTTCTGTGACTTCGAAATTCTCATTTATCCCACGAATAATAATTAGAGTTTGTGCAGAATCACGAACATCATTGCTCTCGTCAAGTGCCAAGTTAAAATAGGAAAGTTTTCTTGGGCAGTTTTGCAAATGCTAATGCAAGTTGTCTCCCATTTCTTCAATCCTTTGTGTAATTGTAGATCCTGAAAGACTAAGGGCCCTATTCAACCGGACGATTATCATTCGCATAATCGTTAACAATTATCGATCTCAAACTATCGCTATTGCGAAAGACCTGAAAACGTTCACTCATTTCCATGGAACGATAATCGTTACTTATGATCGTATTTGCGATCGTTTTTCTTCGTTATTGCGTTCGTATCTACTACAAACGACCGAACGACGTCTTATTCAATGCAAACAATTTGCGAACGTTTTGCGAACGAGCAACGATAAAAATAGGTCCAGGTCTTATAAAGCGATCAACAATTTCTTGTTCGGTCGTTAATCGTTAACTGCATTTCAACCGAACGATTATCTTTTAGATTCGAATGATTTAACGATAATCGTCCGGTGGAATAGGGCCCTAATTGTACTAAATAAATCTGCCTTTTCTGGACACATCTCTTCGGCAACAGAAAGAAGGCACTCCTTAAAGTGACTGTACCACCAGGCCCAGGCAGAAGCACTGGAGGCGGGCCGACCCACCCCCCAGTGGGAAGAAACCCCAGCCCCTCCATGATGTGACTCCATTACAATCAATGGAACCCTATCATAGAGGGGCGGGAATTTCCTTCCACTAAGGGTGGGTCGGCCCGCCTCCAGTGCTTCAGCCTGGGCCTGGTGGTACAGTCACTTTAGCAAATTCGCCCTCCACGAAAGGTCTGCCAGTGCACGCTATTAGCTTGGCTACTTAAAAACTTGCTCGCAGTGATGAAATATTTAGCTGCTTCTGCTTCACAAAAGTATTTTGCTGAGTTGTCAATGTATTTTTCAGTTTTAATATTTTATCTTTTCTCACATCACTGACCAAACAATCATATTTATCTTTATGTTGAGTTTGATAGTGTCGCCGCAAATTGCATTCTTTGAACACAGACACTGAGTTCTGGCATATCAAACACACAGCTCTTTCCTTGTACTGCATGAAAAAGTAATCATAAGTCCACTGTTCTTTGAATATCCTACACTCCGAGTCAATTTTTCTCTTTTTTGACATCATTGATTCCTAGGGATTACAAATTGCTATTAGTAAAATACCAATAGATAAAGATATCCCACTGGTGCGGTGCAGGAACCAACATGATTACAGAGTCGGTTCCTCCACCGCCTTTCCAGTTCACACTACCCTGTGCGAACCGCAGTGCGATCTGTAAACTCACGCAGGAATCTGATCGCATGGGTGAGAAGTCCCATGCAATCAGATTCCACGGCAGGAAAAAAAGAAGTCATAATGCGTCACGAACCTCAGTGGGCCCCTATGTGGAGCAAATTATGTGGTGTCATTATTAGGAGGTCTCAGCATAGACGGGGGAGATGAGAGATCAAGGGCCTCTTCTGAGACCCCCTAACAATCCGGGACTGGGTGGCAGCAGGCTGGTGTTATTAGGCTGGTAACGGCCAAAATAAATGGCCCTTGCCACACTGATAGTATCAGGCTTCTGTTTAGTTTTGTGTCTGGCTGGTTATGAAAAGTAGGGGGGACCCCATGCATTGGTTTAATAAATAAATAAATAATTTAAAAAAATAATGTGTGGGTTCCCCCCTATTTTCCATTACCAGCCAGATACAAAACTAAGCAGCAGCAGCCTGTCATTATTAGGCTTGCAAAGGCTGCTTTGTTTTGTGTCTGGTTGGCTATGGGAAATAGTGGGGACCCCGCACATTAGTTTAATAAATAAATGAATAATTAAAAAAAGTGTGGGGTCCCCCCTATTTTCTATAACCAGCCAGATACAAAACTAAGTAGCAGCAGCCTGACATTATTAAGGGGTACTCCAGTGGAGGGGAACTTTTTTACTGGGACCGGGGAGGAGGTGGCCGAGGAAAAAGTTCCAGCGGCGGGTCCTACATCGCGGCAATCCGGTGCCCGGCCGCTTCCGGGTGTCTGGCGCGGGCACGAGACGTGACGTCTCAGGTCCGCTCAGCCACTCAGTGAAGGAGGCGGGATCCGTTTCACCTGAGACCTGAGACGTCACATTTTGGGCCCGCGTCAGACACCCGGAAGCGGCCGGAAACCGGGCATCGGAGCGCCGCGATGTGGGACCCGCCACTGTAACCGGGGAGGTGAGTGGACGTCTTTTTCCTCGCCCACCTCCTCCCCGGTCCCAGTAAAAAAGTGCCCTAGTGTCTAGTGGGGGAAATCGTCCCCCGCGCGATTCGATCACGGAGGGGCGATCCCTTCTGCTTACCCGGGCCGAGCCTCAACGTCTGTATGACGCTCGGCAATAGATTGCTTCTGGCTGCAGCAGCCCTAAGCAATCTAACACTGATCTTATTGATCAGTGTATTGTTAGTACACTGCAGTGATCGCTAGGAGAGATCACTGCAGTAATAATAAAAGTCCCCCAGGGGGACTAAAAGGTAAAGTTAAACAAAAAAAAAAAAAAAAGATTTTTTTTTCCCATCAGTAAGAAATACGCTCCCCTTATAAAAGTCTGAATGACCCTCCTTTTCATATTTTATATATAAATAGATAAATAAACATACATATTTGGTATCGCCGCGTGTGTAATCACCTAAACTATTAAATTATCACATTACTGATCTCGCACGGTATACGGCGTAAGCGTAAAAAACGCGCCAAAGTGCAAAATTGCTGATTTTTGGTCACATCAAATCCAGAAAATTGTAATAAAAAGTGATCAAAAAGTCCCATATGTGCAATCAAGGTACTGATAGAAACTACATATCATGGCGCAAGAAATGACAGCCCCATAGACCAAAAAATAAAAGTGTTATAAGGATGGGAATAGAGCAATTTGAAGAACTTTTTTTTAAAAAAGATTTTAATTTTTTAAAAGCCATCAAATAAAATAAAAGTTGTACAAGTTACATATAGTTGTAATCGTACCGATTTAAGAAACATAAATAACGTGTTTGTCTTACTATGGGGCAAACGGTGTCAACACAACCCCACCTTCCCAAATAAAAAAAATTTGCCCTTATTTTCAGTTTCACTGCACAAACAATTTTTTCCCGTTGTGCAGCATATTTTATGGAAAAATGAAATCAGTCAATGCAATGTACAATTAGTGTCACAAATAATAAGGGCTCATATGGGTCTGTAGGTGAAATAATGCAAGTGCTATGGTTTTTTAAACACAAGGAGGAGAAAATCAGAGAGCAAAAACGAAAATTGGCACCGTCCTTAAAGGGTTAAAGGGGTATTCCGGGAAAACTTGACTTTTCCCCTATCCACAGGATACCCCTTTAAGTATGTCCCTGAGTTATTGCTCAGTGCACAACTCCACCACTTGTAGAGTCTGGCTCCTCCCACCCATGTAATTGATTACACGGACATGACCACAGGTCCTTCAGCCAACACTCCCCAGGGGATGCGGTCCTACAGCAGCCCAGGTGTCCTGTCTCTCTTCTCTATCAGAGTCCTGGCAGGGAGGAGCAGGAGTCAGGACAGGGCTGTTAGTTAGCAGCAGGATGGTGAGAGGGCACTCAGCTGCTGCATCCACAGGTGAGCGAGGGCATTCCCAGCTAGAGAAAGGTGTGGTCTGCTGGGAGAGGAGGGGGCGGCAGACAGTCGCAGCAATGGCTCAGCATCCTAGGTGAGGAGCCGTCTCCCTTTCTGACAACAGGGGGCGCCGCCTGAGGTCCCCACTTCAAGTGGCCTCATGGATGAAGTGCCACTGGCTGTATTTATTATCCTGTAGAGTAATATCCCTGTCACTTATACTCAGTTCTCCCCATTTCTCTTAATTCCCCCCAGTCATGTTCACTATGGTACATTGACGTGTATTACACCTTACTACACCACAGTTTGGTTTCATTGTTCACTGTGCGGCGTTATGGTTATGGGAGTCATACTTCTATCCATTTTATTGCTTCTTGCCCCCAGGAATGCTGATTTTCAGTACCCCGGCTCCTGCCCTTTGTGTCGCCCACTTACAAAATGGCCGACGGCGCTGTGCACTCCCATATGCATGGGCTGGCCGTATCTATGTAAATGCCATAAAAAGGCTTTGTTCCTGCCTATATTGGAGGATGCTCGGTGCCACTAAACAGCAGGGCCTGAGAGGACATTAAAGGCTGCAGGCAGTGTGGATTGCTGCCGGCTCCTTTTGTCCGCTCAAATCCTGCCACCTAAATGGAAAGCAGCCAGGGAGCTGAGGGACCCCATTAAGCTGAATAGCATGTGTTGGGGTCCAATGTTTAATTGACCTTCCTGCTGAGTTTTTGTGCAGTGAACGGAGCCTGTGAGGGAGGCAGATGTGTATGAAGGGCAGATGGCAGCAGCCATTTTCCTATTGCATCAACTTAGCTGATAAAATCTCCAGTGACAGTTAAGGGTGCTCAGTGGCGGCAGTGGCAGGGTGTCGGCGCTCGGGGCTGACAGGGAAGGGTTCAATTCCCAGTACCCACAATTTTTTTTTTTTCACCCCTTCCTTTACATTTTAGGCTTATTGGATCTCTACTATTATCTTACCACTTTGGCGAACCAGAACACACTATATACAGCTTTGCCTTCATCCCTCCTTGCTCATCATCTACAACTTATATACTGGCCCTCAAGAAGCCGTTTCCTGTGAAACATACCTCCTTTATGGCGGGGTTCCTCTTCTAGTCTTTTTCATTTCATTTCTTTACATGTAGGTATTCTTGAGTATTCTTTGGATATTGTAGGTTTTTCTTGCATGTGCCATCTATTTACCTTTATGCCTATAGTATTGTATACTATGTAGTCACATCTTTTCACTCTCGCTGAGGTTTTCATGGATTAGGCAGCAATGAGAATGTTTCCTTACCTGTTTGCCTATCAGCTTTGACTTATATATTTATACTTACCTTACCAACCCTTCCTCTGATTTCAGGGCTGTTCATGTAGAGCAGGGGTATCAAACTCAAATACATAGTGGGCCAAAATTGAAAAATTGGACAAAGTCGAGGGCCAACCGTGATTATTTAAGCACGAATGCCGCCTTCCTGGTACTGTCAGATCAGCATGCGCCATTCCTGGTACTGTCAGTGCTGCGCACTATGATAAATGACATGATATATTGCTATGCCATGCTTAACCTTCAACCCATGTAATAGCCAACCCCCCCAATATTGCCCCATGTAGTAGCCAACCAAACCAAAATTGCCCCATATATTAGCCAGCCCTCCCAATAGTGTTCAAATAGTAGCCAGCCCCCAATAGTCTCATATAGTAGCCAGCCCTTCCCCATAGTCTCTTTTATAGTAGCCAGCCCTCCCCCATAGTCTCTTTTATAGTAGCCAACCCTCTCCAATAGTCTCATATAGTAGCCAGCCCCTCCCCAATAGTCTCATATATAGTAGCCAGCCCCTCCCCAATAGTCTCATATAGTAGCCAGCCCCTCCCCAATAGTCTCATATATAGTAGCCAGCCCCTCCCCAATAGTCTCATATAGTAGCCAGCCCTTTCCCATAGTCTCTTTTATAGTAGCCAGCCCTCCCCCATAGTCTCTTTTATAGTAGCCAACCCTCTCCAATAGTCTCATATAGTAGCCAGCCCCTCCCCAATAGTCTCATATAGTAACCAGCCCTCCCAGTAGTCTCATATAGTAGTCAGCACCAGGGGTCAGAACAGGAATTATGACAGAACTGTAGCCAGGAGACAATACACAACTGAAAGTATAAGTCTTTTTGGATGGCCATGGGCCCCCCTGGAGCTCAAGGCCCCGGGCTACCGCCCGAAACTGACCTATTATAATCCACTACTGGTCAGCCCTCCCCCATAGTCTCTTATATAGTAGCCAGCCCTCCCCCATAGTCTCTTATACAATCGCCAGCCCTCCCAGTAGTCTCATATAGAGCTGGGCGTTATGGGCAAATAATTTGCTGCATAAACAGAACATTTTTCTCCCTGCAGCATCATATACTATTTTAATGATATTTCAGTCAGCAACTGTATTGCTTTCCAGTTTAACAGAGCCCCCCCCCCCCCCCGTTCCCCATATAAGTAGTTTTCCTAAATACGTGACACTACGTGATACTTTGCCCCCATATAATATAGTAACTAGATAGTATACGGACTGGCACCAAGGAGATAAGCAATAAACAAGGGGTTAGGGAAAACATCCCCCCGTCACGTGGACTTCCTCAGGGATGAATACACATGTCCCCAATGCTACTATATATAGGAGGTAGAACAAATGGATAAATCATAAACAGGTGTGTGGCTAAAACCCACCTGTTTATGATTTATCCATTTGTTCTACCTCCTATATATAGTAGCATTGGGGACATGTGTATTCATCCCTGAGGAAGTCCACGTGACGGAACGCGTGGGATGTTGGGATGATGGCCATATTGGTTGTATCTTACTAACCTCCCTTTCCCCCTTCTTTTGCACTTTGTCTGCACTTGCACTTTGTTTGCTCGCATCTGCTATGATGTATTGATTTTTGTGATCTAGTGTATTTTAGCACAGGGGATTTTGCACACTTTCGTGTCTGGTTATTGTTTACATCTACTTGTTTTATAGGATATTACTGTTTACTTATTCATATATATATATTTATCTTGGTCATCACTTAACATATTTCCTAGTGGGTTGGGGGCCATTTGGCCGAATCTGGGCCGGTGGCTTGGTGGTATTTTTAACTGTTTTTATGGTTTTTTGTTTGTTCCCGGCATTTATGTACAATAAAATTTCAATTTTTTTGCATTTGTTGTGAGGTGCAGTCCATTTTTGCAGCCTTGTTTTCTGCAGTACCCATATAATATAGGAGATCTTGTTTGTGCCTCCAAAGAGGTACGGTGTAGTAGTGGAGGTATAGTGGATAAGGGTTGTATTAGTACAGGTAAGGATGAGGGGTGTAGTAATAATAGTAGTAATAATACAGGTATAGATGAGGGGTGTAGTAGTAGTTCAGGTACATATGAGGGGAGTAGTAGTGAAGGTATAGTGGATAAAGGGTGTAGTAGTACAGGTATAGATGAGGGGTGACTGAGGGGACACTGAAGGAGACTGGGGGGACACTGAAGGGGACTGGGGGGACCCTGAACGGGACTGGGGTGACTGAGGGGGAATAAGGTGACTAGGGGGACACTTAGGGGGACTGGGGGGACACTGAGGGGGGGGGCAGCTGGGGGTGATTGGAGCAGGAGGGCACATACACCTCCTCCTCTCACCTCCACACACACACATGTTCCCCTCCCGGCCAGACATGGAGGTCCCTGGTCTCTGGAGGAGGCTGCAGGGACTACAGGAGAAGGTGATAAATTGAATTTATGATTTTTACAAAAAATAAAATTGAAAAATTATAGTGACGAGAAAGGCCTATCATATACCATATACTCATGGCATATGTAACCTTCTCAGCATTAGGCTATGTTCACACAATTGCAGTACCGGCCGGGATGATCTTTACAGAGACCGGCCGTCTTTTCAGAGACCTGGTCATGGAACGGCTGGTCTCGTACAAGGTGATAGACAATTACAGTAGGCCAGTTCACACAACTTATTAATAGAAAATACTGGAGGATCATGTATGTTATATAGACTATAGCACAGAGTGCCAGTTGACTGTCCTTCAGACCATCGAAGGGTCGGACTATAAAAAAAGAAATATGATCAAATTCCTAGGCACACTGCACATATCATAAATAGAGATGAGCGAACCGGGTTCGAGTCCGAGTCCATCCGAACCCAAACGATCGGCATTTGATTAGCGGGGGCTGCTGAACTTGGATAAAGCTCTAAGGTTGTCTGGAAAACATGGATACAGCCAATGACTATATCCATGTTTTCCACATAGCCTTATGGCCCTATTCCACGGAACGATTATCGTTCATTTTCGGACGATATCGACCGCTACGGACGATAATCGTTCCGTGGAATAGAGTGCAACGATCAGCCGACATCGTTCATGTCGGCTGATCGTTGCAGTCGCTTGTTTTTCAACATGTTGAAAAACAAGCGACTGATATAGCAGCGATCTGCTGCCGTCGCTCCGCTGAATAGGAGCATCGGCAGCAGACGCTGCTATATCCTATGGGCTGCCCGGACGATCAGCGATCCTCCGAGCAGCCCCCCCGCAGCTCCCCGCCGCCCCTCCCGCACTCACCCGCTCGCTGCAGCCGCGTTGAATAGCGGCGGCAGCGAGCGGCGAACGAGGAGCAAACGAGCGCTAATAGCGCTCGTTTGCTCCTCTAAAACGGCCCGTGGAATAGGGCCATTAGGGCTTTATCCAACTTCAGCAGCTACTGCTAATTAAATGCCGAAAGTTCGGGTTCGGATGGACTCGAGCATGCTCGAGGTTCGCTCATCTATAATCATAAAACAAAACGGGAACAAATACAATATTTAGAATAAAGAACAAGTAAATTGAAATCAACAAACTCACCAGTGTTTCAATGGGAACTATGGGCCTGCTTTTGGGTAATGAGATGGTCAATGTCCGGTTCCATATTTGTCACTGCTAGGCGTAACAAGTGATGTAAGTGTGTATCAGTTAGTCTAGATCTGTTTGGAGATTTTAGATGTTTCATTCTGGAAAAATTCTGTTCACAGACATAAGTGCTGCCAAAGATGGTTGCCATTTTGAGTGCATTGTTCCTGAGATTAGGATATGTCTCAGAGGGGAGAGAGCCATAGAAATGAAGCAAGCTGCTTGACTTGAATGCGTCCTTCAGAGAGCCATAATTCTGCAGTTCAGCCAGTTCCATTTGGTAAATTGTATTCACATTTTCAATGTCAATTGAAAATGGGTTACGGAAAAGTTGTATGTCTTGTTCAGGGAGATGAAGCTCTTTGAATCTTGATTGGAACTCCTTATGCAAATTTTCAGTTTCTTTTGGGAATGGAATCAGATTTTGAGTTAAGGGGAGATGGCAGAAATTTTACTTCAAATGCCTTAACATGTGATTGCATATCACAGATGAGCTTCCCTTTTCCTTGAAGTTGCACATTGAGGCTATGTTCACATTACGTGAACATCCGGCCGTTCAGTGAGCCCGGCCGGGTCACGGAACGGCCGTTCTTAGCCCGGATTATCCCGGCCGGTACTTAAGTACCAGCCGGATGACCCGTCCGGCCGTTGAGCTCTGATGCGGGCGCATCAGCGTGCGCCCGCTTCAGAGCTTCCCATAGCACACAGTGAAGCAAGCGGCCGGAGCCGCTCGCTTCACTGTGTGAACTGACAGGTCTTTCTGCGGCCGGAATTCAGTGAATCCTCTCCTGTAGTTGTTCCTTTTATGCTTTGCAGTGCAGCAAGCTCTTTTGTGACTTCGAAATTCTCATTTATCCCACGAATAATAATTAAAGATGTGCAGAATCACGAACATCATTGCTCTCGTCAAGTGCCAAGGAAAAATAGGAAAGTTTTCTTACGCAGTTTTGCAAATGCCAATGCAAGTTGTCTCCCATCTCTTCAATCCTTTGTGTAATTGTAGATCCTGAAAGACTAAGGGCCCTATTCCACCGGACGATTATCATTCGCATAATCGTTAACCATTAACGATCTCAAACTATCGCTATTGTGAAAGACCTGAAAACGTTCACTCATTTCCATGGAATCAGAATCGTTACTTATGATCGTATTTGCAATCGTTTTTTCTTCTCTATTTGAACGACGTCTTATTCAATGCGAACGATTTGCGAACGAGCAACGATAAAAATAGGTCCAGGTCTTATAAAGCGATCAACGATTTCTTGTTCGGTCATTAATCGTTAACTGCATTTCAACCGAACGATTATCGTTTAGATTCGAACTATTTAACGATAATCTGAATGATAATCGTAAGGTGGAATAGGGCCCTAACTGTACTAAATAAATCTGCCTTTTCTGGACACATCTCTTTGGCAACAGAAAGAAGGCACTCCTTAAAGTGACTGTACCACCAGGCCCAGGCAGAAGCACTGGAGGCGGGCCGACTCACCCCCAGTGGGAAGAAACCCCAGCCCCTCCATGATGTGACTCCATTAGAATCAATGGAACCCTATCATAGAGGGGCGGAAATTTCCTCCCACTAAGGGTGGGTCGGCCCACCTCCAGTGCTTCAGCCTGGGCCTGGTGGTACAGTCACTTTAACAAATTCGCCCTCCACAAAAGGTCTGCCAGTGCACGCTATTAGCTTGGCTACTTGAAAACTTGCTCGCAGTGATGAAATATTTAGCTGCTTCTGCTTCACAAAAGTATTTTGCTGAGTTGTCAATGTATTTTTCAGTTTTAATATTTTATCTTTTCTCACATCACTGACCAAACAATCATATTTATCTTTATGTTGAGTTTGATAGTGTCGCCGCAAATTGTATTCTTTGAACAAAGACAAAGAGTTCTGGCATATCAAACACACAGCTCTTTCCTTGTACTGCATGAAAAAGTAATCATAAGTCCACTGTTCTTTGAATATCCTACACTTCAAGTCATGTGGTGTCATTATTAGGGGGTCTCAGCAGAGACTGGGGAGATGAGAGATCAAGGGCCTCTGCTGAGAGCCCCTAACAATCCGGGACTGGGTGGCAGCAGGCTGGTGTTATTAGGCTAGCAACGGCCAAAATAAGTGGCCCTTGCCACACTGATAGTATCAGGCTTTTCTTTAGTTTTGTGTCTGGCTGGTTATGAAAAGTAGGGGGGACCCCATGCATTGGTTTAATAAATAAATAATTAAAAAATAAATAAATGTGGGGTCCCCCCTATTTTCCATAACCAGCCAGATACAAAACTAAGCAGCAGCAGCCTGACATTATTAGGCTTGCAAAGGCTGCTTTGTTTTGTGTCTGGTTGGCTATGGAAAATAGTGGGGACCCCACACATTAGTTTAATAAATAAATAATAAAAAAAAATGTGTGGGGTCCCCCCTATTTTCCATAACCAGCCAGATACAAAACAGCCTGACATTATTAAGGGGTACTCTAGTGGAGGAGCACTTTTTTACTGGGACCGGGGAGGAGGTGGCCGAGGAAAAAGACGTCCACTCACCTCCCTAGTTCCAGCGGCGGGTCCCACATCGCGGCACTCCGGTCCCCGGCCGCTTCCGGGTGTCTGACGCGGGCCCGAGACTTGACATCTCAGGTCCGCTCAACCACTCAGTGAAGAAGGCGGGATCCGTTTCCAGTCCGCTCAGATCCCGACGTCACATCTTGGGCCCACGTCAGACACTCGGAAGCGGCCGGAAACCAGGCACCGGAGTGATGCGATGCGGGACCCGCTGCTGGTACCGGGGAGGTGAGTGGACGTCTTTTTCCTCGGCCACCTCCTCCCCGGTCCCAGTAAAAAAGTGCCCTCCCACTGGAGTACCCCTTTAGCCTGGCAAGGGCTGCTTGTTTTGTGTCTGGTTGGCTATGGAAAATAGGGGGAACCCCACACATTAGTTTAATAAATAAATATATAATAAAAAAAAAAATGTGTGGGGTCCCCCTATTTTCCATAACCAGACAGATACAAAACTAAGCAGCAGCCTGACACTATCAAGGTGGCAAAGGCCATTTATTTTGGCCGTTGCCAGCCTAATAACACCAGCCTGCTGCCGCCCAGTCCCGGATTATCATTTTCTGACACTCCAAGTCTGACGGTATCTGGCTCTTCCCGGTACCCCTGGTGGTGGTGGGTGCGGGGTAATAAGTGGGGGGTTAGTGTTAGCGGTTCTACTGGCTAACACTAAGCCCGGCATAGAAATGGACGCCATCTGTTAGACAGCTTCCACTACTAAGCCAAATAGAAGTAAGGAAAAAACACAACTTTAAAAGGATCTTTATTGAAATAAAACTACCCAGAAACCCCTCATTGACCCTTTTATTAAATAAAAAAGCGATCCTCTTCTTTCCGTAGTAGTCTAGTCTTTATTTCAACCTGTAAAGTAAAAATAAATTAATGACAATTTCACTGGTAGTCTACTGTCACTATTAGGGGATCTCAGCAGAGGCTCTCACCAGCCTGTGCTTAGACCCCCTATTAATGACAGTAGAGAAAAAAACCACCTACCCTCTCCAAACTAAACGCATCCCTCACCCCCTCAACCATCCCCCCTCACTACCCCCTCAACCAGCCCCCCTCACTACCCCCTCAACCAGAGCCCCCACCCACCCGAATACTCACCACACCTGCAGCTAGGTTGCTTGGAGAAGACTCTGGCAGGACGAGCTGCATCTAATTAGCATTGCAGCCCCTTCCCTGGTGTCTAGTGGGGGAAATCGTCCCCCGCGCGATGCGATCACGGAGGGGCGATCCCTTCTGCTTACCCGGGCCGAGCCTTAACGTCTGTATGACGCTCGGCAATAGATTGCTTCTGGCTGCAGCAGCCCTAAGCAATCTAACACTGATCTCATTGATCAGTGTATTGTTAGTACACTGCAGTGATCTCTATGAGAGATCACTGCAGTAATAATAAAAGTCCCTCAGGGGGACTAAAAGGTAAAGTTAAGAAAAAAAAAAAAAAAAAAAAGATTTTTTTTCCATCAATAAAGAAACAAGAAATCCCCTCCCCTTATAAAAGTCTGAATCACCCCCCTTTTCATATTTTATAAATAAATAAATAAATATATAAACATACATATTTGGTATCGCCGCGTGTGTAATCGCCTAAACTATCAAATTATCACATGCCTGATCTCGCACAGTATACGGCGTAAGCGTAAAAACCTGCCAAAGTGCAAAATTTATGATTTTTGGTCACATCAAATCGAGAAAATTGTAATAAAAAGTGATCAAAAAGTCCTATATGTGCAATCAAGGTACTGATAGAAACTACATATCATGGAGCAAGAAATGACACCTCACTAAGCCCCATAGACCAAAAAATAAAAGTGTTATAAGGATGGGAATAGAGCAGTTTGAAAAACTTTTTTTTTACATATAGTTGTAATCGTACCGATTTAAGAAACATAAATAACGTGTTTGTCTTACTATGGGGCGAACGGTGTTAACACAACCCCCCCTTCCCAAATAAGGAGGCGATTCATGGTGCTATGACTATTGTAAAGAGGTTCGGTACTGTCTCGGGTTTTGAGGTAAATTGTGGCAAAACTTGTCTATTGCCTTTATATGACAACTTCACTGTGGAGGCACTAGGAGGATTGCCCATCCGGGTGGTGGACTTGATAGAATATCTGGGTATCCATATTTCCCCCTCTATCGGTAGATTTGCCGAATTTAATCTTACTCCTTTATTAAACAAGATTCAGAAGAAAGTGGACTTCTGGTCCAGACTCCCCATAGATACGTCAGGTAAAATGGCTATTATAAAAATGATTATTCTCCCTCAGGCGCTGTACCTTCTTTTCTCCTCTCCGATATGGATCTCCGACCAATGGTTCGGGAAGTTAACTTCTCTCCTCAACTCCTTTATTTGGGGGGGGGGGGAGGAAACCCCGACTGAAGTACAAAAACTGGACTCGGGCAATTGCAGATTTTGCACTATATTTCCTTGCAATGGGAGCCCAGGACCTTAAGCGATGGCGGACCTCTCAGGTGCTCAAATATATTATGGATCACTGTGGTTGGAAATATGCAGACGCCCTGGTTGGGGTGGACGCTGGATTTGGGGGTTATAATAAATTAACACAGGTTAATAAATATGTGAAAATGTGGCAGAAGATGAAAAAAAAATTTAACTATAAGGGATGTTTTGGATTTTCTTCACTTTGGGGGAATCAACTATTAGAGGAATTTCTTAAAATTCAAGATTTTCATTTTTGGTCTAATAGGGACCTCACGTTTATACATCAGTTGGTCACAAATGGAAACATCATTAGTTTTGAGGAATGTAAGGCCATATTTGGCCTCACAAATGCACAAGTATTATGGTATGCACAGATTAAAGGGGCTTTTAAAGACACACATAATAAGGAGATTTGGCACTATGAATTTCACTCCTTCATTGAGCACCTGAGAGACCCTCCACAGGGTAAGAAATTGCTGTCAGGCATCTATAGATGCCTTGTTCAGGCCTGGGATAATCCGTATGTTGAGAAAGTCAGGCAAAAGTGGGAACTTAGAATTGGGGTAATTCCACAGGATAGATGGGAGGCAGCGCTTCATAACAATAGAGTTGTGGCTCTGAATCCACCCCATAGACTTATCCAAATAAAAATCTTATATCGGGTTTATTACTCCCCACAGAAACTTTGTATGGTGGGTTGCTGGAAGTCCTCTCGGTGCCCTAAGTGCAATTCTGAACACACCGATTTCTTCCACCTGATTTGGGAATGTCCCAAGATACAGGAATTCTGGAGGGAGATTGGGGAGTATATGACAAATTGCCTCTCCCTTGCGGTTCGGGAGGACCCCTTTTTGATTTTTGTTTGCTGGGCATGATAATGATGGTTCAGATGGCTCTTTGCTGAATAAACTTTGGGCACTGGGTAGGGTTGTAGTATCCCGCAAATGGCTGGGGGAAGCCCCTCCAACCTTGGCAGAATGGAGAGCTTTAGTGGATAGAACATGCAGCTATGAGAGGTGCCTCGCTAGAACCAATTCCAATAAAGCCTTGCGAAAGTACGATAGATTATGGTTTAAATGGATCAGTAACCGAATGTGAATAAAGGTTTGGTGTTCCCCCTTTTTTTTTTTGCTTTCTCTGTCTGCCTTGGTCTTTCTCTCTTTCGCCTGGTTGGGTTGGGTGGGTCGGGTGGGGTGGGTGGGGGGAAGGGGATTTATTGCTTGATTGGTTGTTTTTTATGGATTTGTGTTCAGAGCTAGCTATTGGAGGGGTAGGTGGAGAAATGTTTTTTATGGCTTCCACTGATCCTACTTGTGCTGATTCTATTTTATCAATGTTGTTGATTTGTGATATAAAATAAAAGAATTTAGAAAAAAAAAAAGCCATCAAATAAAATAAAAGTCGGACAAGTTACATATAGTTGTAATCGTACCGATTTAAGAAACATAAATAACGTGTTTGTCTTACTATGGGGCGAACGGTGTCAACACAACCCCACCTTCCCAAATAAATTTTTTTTTCCTTATTTTCAGTTTCACTTTACAAACAATTTTTTTTACGGTTGTGCAGAATATTTTATGGAAAAATGAAATCAGTCAATGCAAAGTACAATTAGTGTCACAAATAATAAGGGCTCATATGGGTCTGTAGGTGAAATTATGCAAGCGCTATGGTTTTTTAAACACAAGGAGGAGAAAATCAGAGAGCAAAAACGAAAATTGGCACCGTCCTTAAAGGATTAAAGGGGTATTCCGGGAAAATTTGACTTTTCCCCTATCCACAGGATGCCCCTTTAAGTATGTCCCTGAGTTATTGCTCAGTGCACAACTCCACCACTTGTAGAGTCTGGCTCCTCCCACCCATGTAATTGATTACACGGACATCACCACAGGTCCTTCGGCCAACACTCCCCAGGGGATGCGGTCCTACAGCAGCCCAGGTGTCCTGTCTCTCTTCTCTATCAGAGTCCTGGCAGGGAGGAGCAGGAGTCAGGACAGGGCTGTTAGTTAGCAGCAGGATGGTGAGAGGGCACTCAGCTGCTGCATCCACAGGTGAGCGAGGGCATTCCCAGCTAGAGAAAGGTGTGGTCTGCTGGGAGAGGAGGGGGCGGCAGACAGTCGCAGCAATGGCTCAGCATCCTAGGTGAGGAGCCGTCTCCCTTTCTGACAACAGGGGGCGCCGCCTAAGGTCCCCACTTCAAGTGGCCTCATGGATGAAGTGCCACTGGCTGTATTATCCTGTAGAGTAATATCCCTGTCACTTATACTCAGTTCTCCCCATTTCTCTTAATTCCCCCCAGTCATGTTCACTATGGTACATTGACGTGTATTACACCTTACTACGCCACAGTTTGGTTTCATTGTTCACTGTGCGGCGTTATGGTTATGGGAGTCATACTTCTATCCATTTTATTGCTTCTTGCCCCCAGGAATGCTGATTTTCAGTACCCCCGCCTCTTGCCCTTTGTTTTGCCCACTTACAAAATGGCCGACGGCGCTGTGCACTCCCATATGCATGGGCTGTCCATATCTATGTAAATGCCATAAAAAGGCTTTGTTCCTGCCTATGTTGGAGGATGCTCGGTGCCACTAAACAGCAGGGCCTGAGTGGACATTAAAGGCTGCAGGCAGTGTGGATTGCTGCCGGCTCCTTTTGTCCTCTCAAATCCTGCCACCTAAATGGAAAGCTGAGGGACCCCATTAAGCTGAATAGCATGTGTTGGGGATCCAATGTCTAATTGACCTTCCTGCTGAGTTTTTGTGCAGTGAACGGAGCCTGTGAGGGAGGCAGATGTGTATGAAGGGCAGATGGCAGCAGCCATTTTCCTATTGCATCAACTTAGCTGATAAAATCTCCAGTGACAGTTAAGGGTGCTCAGTGGCGGCAGTGGCAGGGTGTCGGCGCTCGGGGCTGACAGGGAAGGGTTCAATTCCCAGTACCCACACTTTTTTTTTTTTTACCCCTTCCTTTACATTTTAGGCTTATTGGATCTCCACTATTATCTTACCACTTTGGCGAACCAGAACACACTATATACAGCTTTGCCTTCATCCCTCCTTGCTCATCATCTACAACTTGGTGCCTACTTATATACTGGCCCTCAAGAAGCCATATCCTGTGAAACATACCTCCTTTATGGCGGGGTTCCTCTTCTAGTCTTTTTCATTTCATTTCTTTACATGTAGGTATTCTTGAGTATTCTTTGGATATTGTAGGTTTTTCTTGCATGTGCCATCTATTTACCTTTATGCCTATAGTATTGTATACTATGTAGTCATATCTTTTCACTCTCGCTGAGGTTTTCATGGATTAGGCAGCAATAAGGATGTTCCCTTACCTGTTTGCCTATCAGCTTTGGCTTATATATATGTACTTACCTTACCAACCCTTCCTCTGATTTCAGGGCTATTCATGTAGAGCAGGGGTATCAAACTCAAATACATAGTGGGCCAAAATTGAAAAATTGGACAAAGTCGAGGGCCAACCGTGATTATTTAAGCACGAATGCCGCCTTCCTGGTACTGTCAGATCAGCATGCGCCATTCCTGGTACTGTCAGTGCTGCGCACTATGATAAATGACATGATATATTGCTATGCCATGCTTAACCTTCAACCCATGTAATAGCCAACCCCCCCAATATTGCCCCATGTAGTAGCCAACCAAACCAAAATTGCCCCATATATTAGCCAGCCCTCCCAATAGTGTTCAAATAGTAACCAGCCCCCAATAGTCTCATATAGTAGCCAGCCCTTCCCCATAGTCTCTTTTATAGTAGCCAGCCCTCCCCATAGTCTCTTTTATAGTAGCCAACCCTCTCCAATAGTCTCATATAGTAGCCAGCCCTCCCCCAATAGTCTCATATAGTAGCCAGCCCTCCCCCATAGTCTCTTTTATAGTAGCCAACCCTCTCCAATAGTCTCATATAGTAGACAGCCCTCCCCATAGTCTCTTATATAGTAGCCAGCCCCTCCCCAATAGTCTCATATAGTAACCAGCCCTCTCAGTAGTCTCATATAGTAGTCAGCACCAGGGGTCAGAACAGGAATCATGACAGAACTGTAGCCAGGAGACAATACACAACTGAAAGTCTTTTTGGATGGCCATGGGCCCCCCTGGAGCTCAGGGCCCCAGGCTACCGCCCAAAACTGAACTATTATAATCCACTACTGGTCAGCCCTCCCCATAGTCTCTTATAGTAGTAGCCAGCCCTCCCCCATAGTCTCTTATACAATCGCCAAGCCCTCCCCAGTAGTCTCATATAGGGCTGGGGCGTTATGGGCAAAAAATAAAATCTCGATTTAAAAAAAAATAACTTTTGGACGAATCTTAATCTTTTTTGCTGCATAAACAGAACATTTTTTCTCCCTGCAGCGTCAGATACTATTTTAATGATATTTCAGTCAACAGCTGTATTGCTTTCCAGTGTAACAGAGCTCCCCCCCCCCCCGTTCCCCATGTAAGTAGTTTTCCTAAATACGTGACACTACGTGATACTTTGCCCCCCATATAATATAGGAGATCTTGTTTGTGCCTCCAAATAGGTAGGGTGTAGTAGTGGAGGTATAGTGGATAAGGGGTGTCATAGTACAGGTTAGGGTGAGGGGTGTAGTAGTAGTAATAATAATACAGGTATAGATGAGGGGTGTAGTAGTAGTTCAGGTACATATGAGGGGAGTAGTAGTGAAGGTATAGTGGATAAAGGGTGTAGTAGTACAGGTATTGATGAGGGTGACTGAGGGGACACTGAAGGAGACTGGGGGGACACTGAAGGGGACTGGGGGGACACTGAAGGGGACTGGGGTGACTGAGGGGGAATAAGGTGACTGGGGGGACACTTAGGGGGACTGGGGGGACACTGAGGGGGGGCAGCTGGGGGTGATTGGAGCAGGAGGGCACATACACCTCCTCCTCTCACCTCCACACACACATGTTCCCCTCCCGGACAGACATGGAGGTCCCTGGTCTCTGGAGGAGGCTGCAGGGACTACAGGAGAAGGTGATAACGTTGCTGCAGGTCCTGGAGCTGTACAGCGGGATCGGGGGTCTGCACTGACGCCTTCTTTGATTTGAGGCCGTACTTTCCTTTTCATCTTCATCTGTCCCAGACCACTATGATGTTTTCTTCCAGCTACAATTCTTCTTTTCTGAACCTGCCAGACAAACAGGTGCTCCACACTTTTACAACAACTTCCACTTTTTTGTGTCTTGTCAGTAGCTATGTGGGTTGCCCTATGTATATAGGATGCCCTGCTGTGCTCCCATATGGTAACAATGCCCACTGCTGTGCTTCCATATAGTAATAATGTCTCCTGCTGTGCGCCCATATAGTAATAATGCCCCCAGTGTGCCTTCCAAATAGTAGTAATGCCCCTGATGTGCCCCCCATATAGTAATAATGTCCCCTGCTGTGCATCCTATATAGTAATAATGCGCCTGCTGTACCCTCCATATAGTAATAATGCCTCCTCTGCTGTGCCTCCTATATAGTAATAGTGCGCCCACCATATTAATAAGATTCCCCTCCTGCCTGCAATTAACCTAACCGCCATCCCAACACACACTACCCCACCTGACCCTCCCCACATACACACTACGCCATTTGACCCCCCTTCCACACACTATCTCCCCTGACCCCCCTCCACACACTATCCCCCCTGACCCCCATACACACACACTATCCCCCCCTGACCCCCCATACACACACACTATCTCCCCCTGACCCCCTCATACACACACACTATCCCCCCTGACACCCCCATACACACACACACACTATCCCCCCTGACCCCCCATACACACACTATCCCCCCTGACCCCCCCATACACACACACACACTATCCCCCCTTACCCCCCCATACACACACTATCCCCCCTGACCCCCCCATACACACACACTATCCCCCTGACCCCCCATACACACACACACACACTATCCCCCCCTGACCCCCCCATACACACACACACACTCTCCCCCCTGACCCCCCCCATACACACACACTCACAGTACCCCACTTATCAGATGGCTGCCTTCTCCTCCGACCTGCGCCAGCAAGACTGCTGCAGCAGTAGTAGCGCTTCACCTACTGCCCGCCCGACAAATCACCGTGTTCTTCAAATACAGTCAGCGCAGGGCGA
>NW_027208666.1:0-50250 GCF_027789765.1 Dendropsophus ebraccatus
TTGCTGGGTTCCATGAGCTGAAACTAGAGAAGATTTCCCCTAACAGGCACTAGACAGCAGATTATAGGAAAAGGAGACAACCTAGTGGCGAAAACTATAGAGCTGCTGTTCCATGGTAAGATTTTTTTTTTTTTTTTGATAAACTAAAGCGATTTACAAAAAATGTTCGGAATAGCATAGCATAGAGAGAAGTTGTTTGAGACAACAGTGACCTTTTAAAATTACAGAAGCGATGGAATGGCTAATGTGTGTCACGTTGTAGCCTGTTGCTACAAAGTAAAATAAATATGTTGGTATAATCCTCTATTTTCTTTATTATGTGTTATTGTTATAAGAAATTATTGTTCTCACATTTTTGCCTACCGCAGTGTGCAAACATTGGTCCAGCAGATTACAACTACGATGAAACAATCAGCACACTCCGTTACGCAAATAGAGCGAAGAATATCAAGAACAAAGCCAGAATCAATGAAGATCCCAAAGATGCACTTTTGCGTCAATTTCAGAAAGAAATTGAAGAACTTAAGAAGAAACTTGAAGAAGTAAAAGGGAAATTGACATCTGAGGATGTAGTGGTCACCGTATTATATTACTGTATCACACCAAAAATGGTGGCTGGTTTGAAGCATAAAACTTCATGCTTCAGAGCATGATGACTATAAAACACCAGGAAAAGACTTGGGGTCCTATTACACGGGGGCGATTCCTGTGTAATAAGGACAACGATCAGCTGAGGACCTGATCTTTGACTGATTGTTATCTTTTAACTAGTTTAAAAATCATTGGCCGCCAACTGTGCATCACTCCATGTGTATCCGTCCGAAGATAATAAAGATAATACTTAACTCTCCACACTCCCTGGTGTTGTCCTGCCTGTTCCCCACTCACTGCATCTCCAAAGTGACAGGCTGCTCAGCCAGTCTCTGGCCATGGTGCTTTCCTGTCTTGGGCCTGTGATTGGCTGAGCGTCTGTTACTTCACAGATGAGTTAGAAGCTTTAGCGGTGAGTGGAGAAAATCCAGGAGGACACTCTGGAGCATGGAGAGATAAGTAAAACTTTTATTACTTTCTATATATGCTATAAGGACTGCACAGACATCGCTAACTATGTCCATGCAGCCCTAGCTGCATGATAATCAAGACAGGTAATAGGCTTCTTACGTGAGTACTGATCTAGCAGATCACCTCTTGCTTACAGCAAATGGGGGGGTCATGTAATACGGCCCTAAGAATGTAAAACTGTATTAAATGGAGGAAAGGGGGACACAATCAAATCCTTTAAATATGTTAACAGCTAAATAAGGTTTAGGAAAGATCAGAAGCAAAATGATAAATTATTACTTTACTGAAAAAGTAGATGGTTGTAACAAACTTCCTGCAGATGTGGTAGGTAAGTCTAAAGTAACTGAATTTAAACCTGCCTAGGATAAACATATCTATGGTAAGATCATGGCAAAAGAAATACAGTACTTAAAGTGACGCTGTCACCCCCTATTTGCATTTTGACTGCTCTCCACAGGTGTAATGGGTAAATGTTACAGCTTTTATTACTTATTTTATATTATACCTGATGGTGCTTGTTCTGGTAAAAAGTAGTTTTTATCACCTGCGGGGCTAAGTGGCACTAGGGACGGAGCGATGTGGCACAAAGGCCGCAAGGCCCCGCCCACATATACCAATCCACAGGTGATAAAAACGACTTTTTACCAGAACAAGCACCATGAGGTATAATATAAAATAAGTAATAAAAGCTGTAACATTTACCCATTACACCTGTGGAGAGCAGTCAAAATGCAAATAGGGGGTGACAGTGTCACTTTATGTAGCAGACTAGATGGACTAGCTGGTCTCTTTCTGATGACAGTCTTCTATGTTTCTTTACTGTGTATTCAATTCACTATGATTTATTATGCTTATTTAGGTGAGGAAATCTCTGGCTCTGATGAAAGCGGCTCAGATGAAGATGATGATGAGGATGGGGAGATTGGGGAAGATGGAGAAAAGAAGAAAAAACGAAGAGGTAAGATTCCTGGAATAAAATCCATGAGTAATTCACTGTCACACTTGAGAAACACTCTGGGTCATTCATTATGTTACCTGACAGCATATATAGAGCTATTATATACATAAGTAAACTCCAGACAGATTTCCTTTACTTGCTGAAGAAACCTACTGGTATAGTGTATATTGCTACTCTTCATTGTATGGAAAACTGTCATGCAAGTTGACAGAATTGTGCAGAATCCGGGGGACTGTTGTCATGTGATCAGACTCTGTGGCTGTAATATTCAAGCATTGGTAGCTATTAATACCAATTGGCACATTGATTTCAGTGATTGTTATGTAATACTTTGGGTCTGCCATCATTGGCAGCTGCGTTCAGTCAGTTAACCCTTTCACGACCATTGATCAATGCCCAGGTCGTGATTAGAGATGAGCGAACTTTTCAAAATTTTGTTCCGACCGGACTTCCGGATTTTTTTGAAAAGGTCGGTTCGACTGAATTTCGGATTTCTTCGGATTTCATAGTTTAAAGCATCTGTATGATACGGGGGTAGTGTATTTGGTTGAATTTAGGGCTCTACATGTCAGTAACATCATTATCTTTTCGATATCTCAAAGCAAAATTTTTTTTTTTATACTTTAATATTTACCATTACAGGGTCTATGTAGAAAAAAGGTCACAAATGCAGTAAAGGAGCAGCAGTAGTGGAAGCCAGTGGAGGTCCAGCAAAAGTCATTTGAGGCCAGTACAGTAGCAGCAGTAGTCATTGGAGGCCAGTGGTGGTCTAGCAATAGTCATTTGAGGCCAGTACAGGAGCAGCAGTAGTCAACATGGAGGCCAGTACAGGAGCAGCAGTAGTCAACATGGAGGCCAGTACAGGAGCAGCAGTAATGGGGTGACATGAGCAGCGGAAGCAGAATAATGAGGTCCATGGACAGGCGAGAGGTAGCAGGGCAGCAGCAGTAGCAGTAGGAATGGTGGAATGACCAGTAAGGTCTAGTTCACATATAGGCCATAATAGAAGCAGAAAAGGTCCTACATCTTGGTGACAACAGGACCAAATCCTACTCTGTGGTATCAGGAGCAGGTGTCACAAAGTCCTTATCTATCCATGTGACGTTCATTTTGATGAAAGTCAGATGCTCCACACTATCACAGGACAATCTGGTTCTCCTGGGACTGACAATATGACCTGCTGCGCTGAAACTCGCTCAGATGACACACTGCTGGCCGCCCCGGAGAGTATGTCCAAAACAAATTCAGCGAGTTGTGGCCAGACATCTAATTTTCCCACCCAGTAGTCCAGGAGTTCCGGCACGTTAGGTGGCAACGCAGAGTCCAAAAACACCTGGACTTGCTGTTTGAGGTGTGCCGCCATGTCCTGCTGCTGTGAGGGTGCTCCTGTTACCCCGGCCTGTGGCTGTATGAAAGCGTTTATCATGGACATCAGGCTCAGACTGGTGCCGCTGCTCATGCCACCGAAGCTGCTAGAGGAGGATGTGGAGGAGGCAGCGCTGCTGGTGTGGCCCTGGTGGGAATGGCGTGAATCAGAGCGCTGTGTTCCAAAGGCTGTCACTAACTGTGCACCCAGCTCCTCTCTATAATAATTCATTTTTTCCTCCTGTTGGGAAGGGTGAATGAATTCACACGGCTTGTTGCAATACCCTGGGTCCAGTAGTGTGGCCAGCCAGAAGTCGTCCCGTTGACAAATCCTTTGCAAGCGTGGGTCAGCCCAAAAGCATATCAACAGCGCTTAGCCATTTCCACCAGGGAGTGGTAGGAGATCCCGCCTCCGTCTCCACAGCATACTGCCAATGGGTACTGCCTCCATCCTCCTCATAGCCCTACATATCCTCCTCTGGTTCCCCTCTGGTCTGGCAGGAAGGCTCATCTCCTTCTCATCCACCTGCCTCAACTTCCTCTCCCTCCTCCTCCGCCAAGCCTTCCTCCAGCGACCCAGGCTGTGACGGTGGCAAAACCTGTTCCACTGAGTCACATCAGCATCAGCTCCAGTACATGAAGCATGGGTATGATGGCGCTCAGTCCTGTGTCTTGCCCACTGAACAGAAAGGTGGCCTCCTCAAAGGGTTGTAGCAAGCGGCAGGTGTCACGCATGAGCTGCCACTGCCCGAGCTCCAGGTTACACAGGGGGGTCGCCGTGTCCGCCTGCATCAAGAGGAAATCAGTCAAAGCCTTCCTCTGCTAATAGAGCCGGTCCACATGTGGAGGGTGGAGTTCCACCGTGTGGCTACATCGCAAATGAGACGATGGTTGGGAAGACCATCCTCTGCTGCAGGTTGAGGAGGATGAGGTGAGAGTGATTTGAATGGCTGAAATGGTTACACAGCTTTCGAGCCATTGACAGCACAGTCTGTAAATGGGATGAAGACTTTAGAAAGTGTGTATTAAACTATTAGGTTTAAAACATGTGCCGTACACGGGATGTGCCTCATACCTCCCAATGGTGCTCCCATTGTCACTCACCACCGTCCCAACTTTAAGATGGCGTGGAGTCAGCCATGAGAGGATTTCCGTCTCGAGCAGGCGGTGCAACTCTTTCCCTGTGTGTCTCCTTTCCCCCAGGCAGGCTAGATGCAGCACAGCGTGACACCTCCGTGATACGCCCAAGTGGTACAAGGGAGGACCACTGGCGGTTGAGGAGGCTTTGGACCTACTGGAGGAGGTGAGGGGGACCGCGACACAGGAACTCTGCTGTGACAACGGGGTGGTGTCATCGTCCTTCCCTGGCCAAGTTGCTGGGGGTCCGCCAGCCATATTACATTTACCCACTGAGCAGTAATGGACATATACTGCCCTTGCCCGTAATTACAGCTCCAGATGTCTGTGATTAAATGTACATGTCTGCTCACTGAATGGCTCAGCGATTCTAGTGAACAACCTTTTCCGCGAACATACCTATACATGGCCGGCACAGCTGTGTTGGAAAAGTAGTGTCGACTCAACATCAGTTCGCGGAAAGGTTCCAAGTCCACCACTTTAATCGGCAGAGCCTGGAGCAACAGCAACTTGGCAGGTGGGCGTTCAGCTTGACTGCTGCGGGATTACTGGGTGCATATGTCTGCCTCCGGTGTAGAGACTCATGATGACAAGCTGCCTACTGCTAGCAACCACTGGCCACCAGCTGAAGAAGGGAGTGAAGACACACTCCCTTCCACAGAGGGAAAGTCCCCCCTGACTACTGCTGCTTCCTGCTGCTGTTGACCGCGGGTCTGGCCCTGGGCCTGCTGTGACCCACTATCACCCCGTTTCTCCCAGGCGGAAAGGTGGGTGGCGCTTCATATGGGCAGCCATGGCGCTGGTGCCAGGATGGCAACTCTTGCCTCTTTTAATGCGCCTGTCGCACAGGCGACAGATGAACACATACAGTAGGTATCTCCTGGCACTTTTTAAAAAACTGACATACAGGCGAGGTGTAGAGTCTAGTACCGGACAGGCTGCGAGGATGGGCAGGTAATGCGATACTAGGACCTGCAGTGGAGGAGGCTTCCCCAGTGGTCATCTGCTCTGTCCCGGCTACGCTTCCGACTTGTTAGTTGACTACTGCTACCTGTCCTGCTTTTTAGTTGTGGTGGGCCTGCTGGCGGACGGATTCCTGGTTGACAAATCCATCGAATAAGCCAATTCCTGACGTAGATCCCATGTAACGTCTGATGTAGCATCATCCAGTTCCCAGAATGATGCTATCATCCTCATCAGGCTCCTGCCCAGTCCTCTCTCGGTCTACTGCCTACTGCTCTCCTGCCAGGCCTAACATGGGCCTGCTCTGATATTGCCTCCGACACAGCTATGCCCTACACTTGATTGTCCCCTGTCTCTTCCCCCACATGCTCATCGTCATCAAGAGCAGTTCCACTGCTCATAGACTCCAACAGTTCCCTTGAGCTGGCGGGTCAGAAGTTAGCGGGATGTTGTGATGATGTCAGATGGAGGACGTGGGGGAATTGCTGCGTGCCCGTGCCAAGTCAGGGTTGTGTCCGAGGTACCCACAGATACCTGGCTGTCTCACTACTCATCCTTGTGAATGTCGAAGTGTGAGCCAGCCACTCCAAGGACTGTGGAATTAGATGTGTGGAAACGACCCTGGTGTGACAAAGGAAGCTCAGGCCTGTCACTGGACCCTCGTCCTGCGCTACTTCCTCTTCTGCCCCTTGAGCCAGACTCTCTGCCCTGCCCTCTGCCTGAAATGCTTTGTGAGGTTTCCTGCTGCCGCTATGCCATGACTTTATATTCTAATTATGATTTCTACACTTGGTAGATGAGAACAGTATTTTTTGTAATACAGTCTAGCAAGCGTGCCACTTTAGTACTTGTATATCTGTATAGCAGTTCTTTTTTTTGTTTTATTCTACACACATGCACAAGGTATATTTTTGTCTTAGGATAACACGTATGTCATATACACTCTCACAAGGATCCAACTATTGTACTTTGAATATCTGTAGAGCTCTTTTTTTTAGAGTTTTATTCTCCACAAATGCACAAGGTATATTTGTGCCTCAGGATAACACCTATGTCATATACACTTCTCACAAGGGTATAGTACTTATATATCTGTATAGCACGTTTTTGTTCTGTGCACCCTTTGCTCTCCTATGCCTAATCTATCTATCTTTCGCCCTCTCTATTTTTCTCTCTCAATGTGTTTCTCCTCTCCTCTTTCCTAATAATCTTTTGGTCTTTGCTTTTGTACAATATCTTCTCAGTAGTCAGTACAGCAGCGTACAGCAGCAGCGTTTTGTCACACAGTCTCCTCCCCTCTCTCTCTGCAGACTGCCTCATTGCGGTCACGTGACCGCTCCTCTTTAAAGCAATACCGACGTCACACAGGGGGTGAGCTAGTGCAGATCCCCGCTGATTGGATGTGTTCCGGGCATCATGGGAAAATGCTTTTCCCGCCCGGAACACTTCCTGCTTTCTAAAATGGCGGCTGCCATTTTAGAAAGGTAGGGAAAAAATATAAAAATTCGGAATTCGAACTTCAAAAAAATCCGAATCCGACCGAACTCGCACTTTGGAAAAATCCGAACCGGATCCCATACCGGCTGAACCGCTTCGCTTATCTCCTAGTCGTGATTTGACATCAGCTTATGGGATCATAATGATCCCATAGGCTAATGTCTCTCACTCTGCCCCCTCTCCTATGTCCCCTGCCGCCTCTTCATAATCTTGTGACAGCGACAGGGGAGAGAAGGGAGGCGGCAGAGCGTACGACCGCATGCCCGTTGCGCGTCCTGCCTTGCCTCCTGACCCCCGACTGCCTCCGTAGCTAGAAACCGGAAGCCTGAGGTTTCCAGTTTCTATGGCTTACCATCGGGGCTCTGCAATCAGTTCGCAGAGCCCCAATGCACACCGGAGAGACAGTTCTCCCTCTGTAGAGAGAGAATTGTCCTCCTTCGGAGCCCTATAGATACTGCGAACATGCTGACCGCAGTATCTATAGGGTTAACTCTCAGCACCAGAGCACTATCACTGATAGCCGGGACCCGCCCGCGGATGACACAGGCATAGCTCCTACGCCTGTGTCATCCTGTGCACTAAATTATCGTCGCTGCAACACCAGGCATAGGCTGCAGAACGTTAATTTACTGTGCAGCGGTGGGAGGGAGTTAAGATTGTAGTTAGCCCATGTCCACCCATCCTCTGTTCTCCCAAAAATTCTACTACAGAGTACATTACAATGAAAATGAAGGAGATTTTTACAAATGAATTCACTTTAGTGTGTAAAGTGAATACCCAAGATTCACCAATCCGCAAACGTGTTCTAACTACAATGCAGTGGGTAAAATCCTCAACAAAATCCGGAAGAAACCATGCAGATTTCTGTATCGCTTGGCACCGTTCGGTAGTTCTTCTTCAATCCGTGCCTGGTCCAGGCTTCCCTTCTCTCCTAGTGCTGGTATTTAGGTGAAAAAAACAGTTTTATTCCAGTGGCTAGGCAGGTGTCAAAGAGGCATCCGCGCCCTAGTCCTGCCGCAGGTCCTCTCTCCCTGCTTTTTCTTCTTTGTTGGCACGCCCCTGGGCTGTATCTTATCTTTTGCAGGCCTAGGGCACAGATGCTCTAGGTTCCACCCCTTGACACCCTTGCTTGCCATGCTGCCTGAATAAAACAAGTTTTCACCCAAATACTTGCACCAGCAAAGAAGGGAAGCCCTGGACCAGGCATGGATTGAGAAGAACAACCAAACTGTTTGGGATGGTGTCCGGCAATACAGCTTTATTCGCTCTCTAACTATTTTCATAGCTTGCTACATAAGCTCATAATCCCTGCAGTCTCATTGGGTTAGGTGAGACCCCAGACTGGATAATATGGAGATTTAAATGTAAAACGTCACATTTTTCTGGTGGCTCAGCACCAGAATGTTTAATCATTTAGCGGGTTTCTTGGTACAAATCTGATATAGCTCAATTATGAATCTACTGTATGATCAGCAGAAAATGAAAGCGGTTATTCTGGTAAATAAATCCCATGTCCACAGTTGTTTCCCAGTTGTAATATGCTTGTACGATTTTAATATACTGTAGTGATTTACTCCCCCCAGTGCATTGCCGCCACTGTACAAGAGTGGGGAGGCTGGGGATAAACAGGAGTCCCTGATCCTGTACTCTGCAGCATTTCTGTCATGTGACCATTATAAAAAAAAATTACACAGAAAAGCAACTTTGGGCATTGGATTATTTACATGTAATTTTATCTCTGTGGAATACCCTTTAGTATCTCAGAACAGCTCCTACGTGTTTTCCATTTGGTGACAGGTTTCTCATAGCCATAGTTAGCTTTAAAGGCATCAGCAATGAGCTACAGCCCCACACTGATAACTGCAGGAGATGCTGCATCAGATAGGTGATCCACCAGATGACAAGCTGTGTTCATGCTGAGCTCTGCAGGGAATCCATAGTCCGAAAAAAGCTTTAGTTTGTTAATAAAGTATTTTTGTTAAATATAATTGATCAACATTGTAAAATGTTAAATATAATTGATCAACATTATAAGGGGCAGGGCAGCCTTCACTGCCCGCCTCCCCCCGATCCCAATGTACAGCTCTAGTAACCGCAGCGACGCTGTCACCCTGTTCGGCTGTCCCTGTGGCCTCTTCCAGAGACTAGGTATCTCGATGTGTGGCCGGGTGAGAGGAGGAGGAGTATACCGGGTATGTGCCCCCTGCCCCAGTCACCCTCAGCCTGCCCCTAATCTATACCTGTACTACTACACCCCTCATCTATACCTCTACTACTACTACACCCCTCATCTATACCTCTACTACTACTACACCCCTCATCTGTACCTGTACTACTACTACTACACCCTTCATCAATATCTGTACTACTACACCCCTCATCTATGTCTGAACTACTACACCCCTGATATATACCTGTACTACTACTACTACACCCCTCATCTATCCCTGTATTACTACAACACTCCTATACTATATGGGGAACATATTTGGCAATCCTACTTATATGGGGCACTGAGGGGGCTTGTCTAATACACTGTTACACTGGGAAGCAATACAGTTGTTGTCTCAAACATCATTAAAATAGTATCTGATGCCACTGTATTGTATTGCTCCTCAAAAGTTATACAAATGACCAATAAACACTTATTATAGGAAATTCACATAGTTTTTTTTTTCCCTGCACTACTACTGCATCAAGGCTTCAACTTCCTGGAAAATGGTGATGTCACAACCCGACTCCCAGAGCTGTGCGGGCTGTGACTGCTGGAGAGGATGATGACAGAGGGATGCTTAGTGTCCCTCCAGTGCCCCTGTGTCCCTCAGTGTCCCCCGCCATATCCTCTCTAGCAGCCACAGCCCGCACAGCTCTGGGAGTCGGGTCGTGACATTACCATTTTATCCAGGAAGTGAAGCCTTGATGCAGTAGTAAGTGCAGGGAAAAAAGCACTTTATAAGCATTTGCTGTAATAAGTGTATATTGGTTATCTGTATAACTTCTTGGCGGGGCAATACAATACTTTAATAAAAATTTTCACAGACTTCTTCTTCTTTAAATCGAGAATTGTCCCAAAAATTTAAAAAATCGAGATTTTATTTTTTTTGACCATATCGCCCAGCCCCTAGGTCAAAGTTTATTGAAATGACAGGTCTTCTTTAACACTCTCTATGATAGAACCTTTATACCCACACATACACAGCTCTACATGCACAATACAAACTCTGCTGTGCTGCCTCCCACACACTCAGCTGTGATGCATCATACAAACACGCACAGCTGTGATACATTAACATACCCACAGACATTGCTACTACACCAATATATAGGCACACCTCTGCCTACATCACATACATAACCAGATATGCAACAGACAGAAATTTAATACAGATTATCCTTCCTTACGGTACAGTATCTCTACGGAGTCATGTTACTAATCACATGTCTCGATCATTTAATGATTTTGAAGCAAGGATTTGGTTTTTATAACGATCAGCGTTTAGACGAATAGATCGTTGGAAAAATTGTTATTGCGATTGTTTTTAAGATTGCTTAAGCCCATCTTACACATAGGGTGAATCTTTGAAAGACTGTTTACATAAAGTGATCTACCAATTTTTTGCGAACGTCCAACAAGGATTTGAGAACATGTTGAAAGATCAAAATGAACGTGTTTTTTTTTTACTCGTCGCTTGATCATTCGCTGTGTTTACACAGAACGATTATAGCATAAATGCAATCATTATTGTGAAAATGTAAACAATAATCGTTCGTGTAAACACAGCATTAGGGTGCTGCAGGTTCTTCAGCTCCCGATCTAGGTAAATTCCTTTGGGGCGTCACATGTAGGAATGTGGATGTGATGCACATCACTACCAGATTCCTCCCCTGCAGGACACTGGTCTCACTGATCTGTGCCGACAATAGGAGGGGAAGACTATTCACCCAGCAGTCAGGCACAGCGTTTTAACTGCACTGTATTTGACCATGAAGGAAGCAGTCAGGACGGTTTGACAGTGTCTGTCCGCCCTGTCTCCAGATTATAAGACGCAGGCACTTTGTAGCAAGATATTTTGTTGCTGAAAAATTAAAAATATGATAATATTTGTGATATATGTAGAAAAAAGGCCTCAACACTTTCAGATTAGTGGTTTATTTACCTACGATGTCTCAAAAACATTAATGTTTTAGCCCAACATTAGGGCTTTTTATTCAAGCATAAAGTAGATTGAGTAGCCCCCCTACACACACACACACACACACACACACAACACACACACACACACACACACCCACACACACACACACACTGGGCAGCAGTAGTATACATAGCAGTTTTCTCTATCTGCAGTGTATATCTGCTTCTGGTTAAATAATTCTCAGCAGTAATCTTTGAACGTGTCGTCTTTTAGAGACCAGCATGTGCTTTCTGTTATCTTCTTCAGAGGCTCTCACTGTATGTGCTATATGATTCAGGGGGTTTCTTATGAAATCCTCTGGCGTTTATCAGATTCAAGAACTGGTTGAACTGATTCAAAATGGAAGGAAATACCTACCACATTAGTGCTATAGAATGCAACCTGCGGCCAATATTCTGGTCACAAACCACTGTGTGAATACTTTTAGAGGGGTTAGCAATACTCTCTAGAATTTACTGTACATCTACATACAGGATAAGTTTACAAAACATCATCGTGGTTGGGAGAAATATATCTTAATGGTGCGTTCACACCTACAGGATCTGCAGCTGATTTTCTGCAGCAGATTTCATTTAAATAACTGAACACAGCATCAAATCTGCTGCAGATCTGCTGCAGATCATGTAGGTGTGAACGCACCCTAAAGGGGTTTTCCAAGCAAACAAGTCCCCACTCCATTCTCTGTGTAGCGGTCATAAATCACCGTGAATGGAGCCAACTGCTTCCGATGCCATGTATTGTGTAGTGCGGATGGTGAACAGCTGATCAGAGGAGGTTTTGGTGTGGACCCCAACCAATCAGCGACTGATGTTCTATCCTGGTGATAGATCATCAGTATGTTTTGCCTTGAAAACCTCTTTACTAATTATTGTGGAGTTATTATCCCTTGCATAATACATTTCCAAAGCAATATTAAGCGTTAGGTTTTTTTCCCCTAGCTTTCACCTAAATGCATTGGGAAAAAAAGTTGTGCTGACCATGCATACCTTTTCAGAGCTGCATCCATCTGGTCTCCCCCTCAGGTCTGTAGGTCTGTTTGTCTACCACATGTTCTTACTTAAAACAGTGTATCTCAAGCTAGAAGGTGGATTTTACCGAGAGGTGCCCCACAGTTGTTAAGGTGCAGCACATTGTCCCATTTCCCAGATTATGAAGCTCAGCAGGGGCGCTTCATCCTCAATCACTCCTTCCAGGCCCACATTCTCTTTTTGCAGGAGGATGGGAGGAGTTCGAAATAGTCTTATAGCTAGGGGCACAGGGCTGTTGCCACAATCATTGTGGCTGGTAGTGGGGGACTATGCTTAGCACTGAGGCTGACTGAGGCACTATAAATTGCAATGGGGCATTGGAGCTGGCATTGTTGTTGGGCACTGTATGACCTAAAAAGTTTGCTACCACACACTATACACACAACATTTACATGTCACTTATTTAGAATGGCTAGTGATCATGGACATCCCAATAATTGGCTGGTTAGGGCCCGGAAGCTACATTTTATGAAGCCCTGGTGTAAAGGACAAGGATATATTGAGAGTGTGTACATTGTCACTTGTATTTATCGTCATATGTGATTTTCCACCTTACTGATAGCATTTGGTGTATCCCAAGAATATGCATGTTTGTAGATAGGTCTCTCCCTCTCCAAACCAAACTTTGAGTTGTGGTTACTTGTGCTTAGGGTGACATTAGTGACAATCACAATGCCAGCATGTATGGACATATTCTACATACAGTATAAGAAATGGCCATATGGATTTCTTATGCTGTTTTCTCAAATAAGATATCTTAATTTCCTTATGCCAGATACTGACCCATTATTCTTGTGAACCTTTTGCTGGTGTGTGTTACCCATGCCTCCTTCTGGGGCCATCTCTTTTTTTCCAGGCAGTAGCAGCAGTAGCAGCTCAGACTCCACAGTGATAGAGAGACCAGTGGATAAGTACTTACCTAGTGAGTGGCAGCTTCTGAGCTATTGCTTTACCATGTCCTGTGCATCCCATTGAGTTGCTGCACTGCTGCCTGCATTTAAAACAATACAGATGAGTGGAACCCCTAATGCATGCCTCCATACCGCAACCACATCCAGATTTATGAATGCTCCGCTGTCAAATAAACCGCTTTCTTCTCCCTGATAAATGCTTCTCCCTACTTGGCTTTTTCTTTTTAAGGATCTGTTTATCTTTGAATGGCAGTTTTTATGGTTTACATGTGTAATATATATGTATTGTACATAAAAAGAGCAAATATATATATATATATATATATATATATATATATATATATATATATATTTATATATATATAGATAGATAGATAGATAGATACACTGATCCTGCGTTATTACCTGTGTAATAGTCCAGAGCTAAGCTGCTACTAGAATCTGTCAGCATTCTTCACAGCCAAGTATTCATGTGTTCTCTATGGGGAGAGGAGTGGTGAGCTGTGCCCAAACTGCTCTGGTGATAGCATATCTCTCTGAGAACAAAGGGATTGGGCAGTAAAAATCCTTATCATCCAATCCCTATATCCACCAACATCATATATCTAACATGGCTTTAGTATAAATTTTGATTAAATGATATCCATGTAACTATATAATTGAACACAGCACCATATCTGCTGCATATCCTATACATGTGAATATACCCTGAGGTTCTGAGGTCTACGTACACCATGACAGGTACGCTTTATGATCCTAAGCGTTGCCATTGCCACGTCTGTCTATCTCCTGCTAGTTGACACAATTGACCTGTTTATTTCCAACATGCAAAAAGGAAGAGTAGTTGAGCATTGCCATAAACATGAGGTTGTCGACTGATCCAGCTGAAATCAGTGGGATTTGTTAACAGTGTATGGTAGCAAGTAACATAGTAGTCCTGGACTATTAAGAGGATGTAACTCTGGATCAGTAATGTAATCTTGTAAATAATTATTTAATGTTATACTGTCTTGTGTGATTGCTTCACAGTAATATTGAAACTTCCCTTTAAAGCGTAACTGTCATTTCAGGGTCATTTTTCTGAAATGACTACTGCAGCCGGACTGCAGACTACGGCTACTGCAGCCGGAAGCAATCGAGTGCCGAGCCGGGATCAGCGCCATGTGTCCTGGGAGGAGCGATCCACCCCACTAGACACCAGGGATGGCTGCATACAAGTAATCGGATGCAGCTGTCAACTTTGACAGCTGCATCTGATTACTTTATTAGCGGGCACGCCGATCAGACCGTGCCTGCTAATAGCTGCGGCCCCAGGCTACATGCGGCACCCGGGACCTCTGGGCGGCCCTGCTCTGAACACTACAGGTACATCCAGGGTCGCCTAGGGGTTAAGAAACTCTGTAATAGGTTTTATTTACCAAAAGAGTTTCCTTCTGTACTGAAAAAGCTGTTTTCCTAGGTCCCCCCTGACTTCAGAAGAAGCAGGATTTCTGTGTCCATTATGCTCTATGGATAGGGGAGGGTCTGGGAGGAGTGAGCACTGAGAAGTCTTGCACAGCATAACACCCTGCAATCTTCTCTCAGCAAGTTCCTAGATAAGCACTGACCTTTCTGACCTCTGAATCCAGCGTTTTAGGTGCCCAGACAGTCTACAAACAGCTGACCTTCATGTGTCTTCTTCCTGTTCACTCATCTCCCTCAGCCCCTCCCCCCTCCATAGGATATAATGGACACAGCTGAACCCATCTTCACTTGTTTCTCTGTAATGAAGACGGATTTGCCTGATAATGAACAAGTGATGGGGGGAGGCTGGGAAATTGCTTTTTGAATACAGAAAGAGGCTTTTTGCCTAATAGAACCTATTATTGAGTTTCTTAAATTCACTTATACTACTGAGTTCTGCAAAAAAAAAAAATAATAATAATATATATATATATATAACAGTTACACTTTAAAGAAACATGAGTTTTCATCTAGAATAGGGGGGGTCAAACTCAGGCCCTCCAGCTGTTACAAAACTACAATTCCCATTATGCCTGGGCAGCAAAGCTTTAGTTCTGGGATGGAAATTGTAGTTTTGTAACAGCTGGAGGGCCTGAGCTTCACACGTGATCTAGAAGGACACCATATTCCAAATGCGAGTTTATCTAGACTGGAAAGCCATTTACATGATGGGATTATAAATAGTTGGTGCCTCATGTGTCATCCACATTATCTGTGTATGTTATGTATGGTATTGGCCCTAAATTGGAGCCTTCCATCCAGTACCCAGGTCCGTAACTAATGTTATTTAATCTCGGATAGTAGGTGCAAGTAGTACTTTAGTGGTTTTAGGGGTACTTTTTGTGGGGTCAGGGGAATACATAAATTTTCCAGCCGGCAGCGGTGACGGCCAACCATCTCTATCACACCATTTACTGTACTAGTTGCACTAACTTTAAACGGCTTTTGAGGTTGTGTTGTCCTTCTACCTCTCTCAGAGGGGATTTTCCCACAAAGGATGAATGAATATGCAGTTTTTTTTTACAGTACTTTTTTTTTTTTTTACTGAATTTTACGTCACACAATTACTGTAATAGCAAATATAAAATCCAGTCAATCTAATCTAATGTCATGTATCATAGCAGTGAGAAGGTCATGTTGGTGAAATCTAAGATCTCAGATCTCTACTGACTTTCAGAATAGAAGGGCTGTATCGAATGCATGACCCCCCGTTTGGCCCTTTTTTTTTCAATGGAAATCTGATGCAATATAAGCAGATGGACATATTTTATAGAGCCTTATTGACTGGAAATCACTGAATCTCTTTTATGACATATCAGAAGATCCTTTTGATAGGATTTCCACTTTTTTTAAGTAGCTGCAATCCAACCCTCTCTCTGGCATGGAGGGAATTTATCAAAATAGTTCTAAATGCCCTTTGCCTTTTAGAGCACTTTTTTCCCTACAATTTATCAAAATGGTGTACACATAGGGGGAGATTTAAGAAAGGGTGTAAATATACACCTGGTGTAAACTGCCCACAGCAACCAATCACAGCTCAGCTTTCAGCTCTGGTAATATATAAGAGGAGCTGTGATTGGTTGCTGTGGGCATTTTACACCAGGTGTATATTTACACCCTTTCGTAAATCTCCCCCATAGTCATAAATGTGGAGCAGATGAGTGGCTGAGCCATTTCCCCCATACCTTCCCTCCTAACCTCATCATTCACTCTGAAATCCTGCTAAATTATGAGACACTTGGATATCATCTTATATGATGCCCATAGAAGTTTCCTGTCTATACACTGACACACAGAGAAGCAGCTGCAAATTCTAACCCAGTGATGGATTCATAGTTTATATTGCTCAATACTGCTCTATAATGTCCCTTGTGCTACTGATGCTTATGAAGGTGTATTATAGAGATTAAGAGGAGAAGATTTCCTGTTCTGTTTGTACAGTGTTAAGCTATGTTCACATCATGTTTTCAGCCTCATGTCAGGCTACGCGTTGGGAATCAATGAAAAAAAGGATGCTAATGAGCAGCATGGTGATGCTAATGAGCATCATGTTTTGTGACTACGTTCTGTCCATCTGCCCGACGGATACTTCTTTTGTGCAGGACTCAAAAAGCATGGTCTTTCACGCTTTTGAATCCTGCACATAAGAAGTATACGTCCAGCAAATGAACAGAACATAGTCACAAAATGACTCCATCCTGCCCATTCAAGTCAGTGGGGCCGTTGTCTGCATGTCAGCATCCTTTTTTATTCATTTTCGACGTGTAGCCCGACGTGGGGCTATAAATGTGATGTAAACATAGCCTTAGATACATCATAGCTGCTAGTCTCCACCTGTTAACTGAACATTACAGATAATGACTGCAGGGGAGAAACTGGTGACATGCCATATACATCTTATAGTGTAACCAGAAATAGTAAAACTGTGGGAGAGGATTCTGCTGGTAAAGCACAGAGACACTTCATATGGTAGGAATTGTGGGGAGTAAGCACCTGGGATCCACATGGCTTACCTCATTGGCAATTTCAAAGCGGGGAGCTGCAGCACTTGTATAGGCAGAGCAACAAGATTAGTAACCTCTTGTCCCTCATCTTACCCTCAGACTTCCCAACATCAACTGTTCCTGTCTAACCTGTACGTTTTAAAGGGAAAAAAGGGGTATAAAAACAGATGCTGTTTTCTGTTTTCCATTGACTGTGATTTCTTTTTTTTTAACTTTTACCCAGCCTAACGCTAAAATAAACTGTACCGAGACATTGAAACAGATTGGAAAACGCAGTGAATATCAAGATTCAAATTGAGGCTATGTTCACACTATGTATTAACAACAGCTGCTGTTTGACATATTCCTGGGGCCGATACTGCCACGTCAGCTGCAGGAACATCATTTTATTTTATTTGTATTGTGGGCACATTTGGGTGTGCCTGCAGCCCAATTAACCATAGAGTTCAATACAATGTACGGCCGTCAGAACCGCCATACATAGTGTGCACAACAGCCGTTGTTCTCACTCTAGCAGACGGGAATAATTGACATGTTAGTTATTTCCGCAGTCGTATTTGAACAACATTCTTTATTCAGTACAGTGTGTGAACAACTATATACAACAGTTCAAGTGGATAATTATAATCGTCAATAATGAGTATAGGCAAATGCTACTTCAATATATATGGTCCAATTTATCATATGTCAAAGGCGATCTATTTACACCATTTATACATAGAAAAGAAATTCTATACCATCAGCAAATACTTTTATTAAACTTCATATAAAAAATACATAAAATCACTAGGAAACAATACTCCAGCAATGTATCGTGTAACTCGCGTTATGGACATACAAATTTAGCTTGTATATCAAAGATGTAAATATTGACAACTTCTGCATAGAGCATTTTATAGTCACGCATATCATAAATTTGAGGATATATATACCACTGTAGGAAAAGCCATAAAATAAAGAAGTCTAAAGACCTGTGTCACTGCTCTATAAATACTAATACTACCTACTTATCCTCATATAAAATGATGTATCGGATCATTTAACCCCTTAAGGACAGAGCCTGAAATGGCCTTAATGACAGAGACAAATTTTATGAATATGACCAGTGTCACTTTAGTCATTAATAACTTCGGGATGCTTTTACCTATCCGGCTGATTCTGAGATTGTTTTCTCGTGACATATTGTACTTTACATTTCTGGTAAATTGGAGTCGATACTCATAACAAATCTTTATGAAAAAAAACCCAAATAATGTGAAAAAATGTGAAAAAATGCATTTTTCCAACTTTGAAACTTCTTTGCGTATACAGAAAGTGGTTATACCACATAAATTATATATTAAATAGCATTAGCAACATGTCTACTTTATGTTGGCGGCATTTATTAAACTATCTTTCATTTTTTTTTAGACGATAGGAAGCTTAAAACATTAGCAGCAAATTTCCAAATTTTCAGTAAAATTTCAAAATCAGATATTTTTAGGGACGTGTTCAGATTTAAAGTGTATTTGAGGGGCCTGTATGTTAGAAAGCCCCACAAAGCACCCCATTTTAGAAACTGCACCCCCCAAACTCTGCAAAAGCACATCCAGAAAGTGTTTTAACCCTTTAGGGGAGTCACAGAAATAAAAGCTAAGTGTGTAAGGAATTTGAAAATTTTAATTTTCTGTGCAGAGATTTTATTGTAATCCAATATTTTTCATAATTATAAACCTATTACCAGAGAAATGCACCCCAATAATTATTGCCCCGTTTCTGCAGTTTATAGAAATACCCCATATGTGGCCCTATTGCGCTATTTGACGCAACCACAAGCCTCAGATATAAGGGAGCGCCTAGTGAATTTCAATGCCTCCGTTATATTTGGTCATTTTTGACTGTACCACTTCAGGTTGGCAGAGGCTCTGGGGTGTCAAAACCTAAAAAACACCCCTAAAGGGACACCATTTAGAAAACTACACCCCTCAAGGAATGTAACAAGGGGTGCGGTGAGCATCTGGACCCCACAGGTGCTTCACAGATTTTCCGAACAATATGGCGTGAAAAAAGAAAAATTTATTTTTTACACTAAAACGTTGTTCTAGCCTTCAATTTTTCATTTTCTTAAAGGGATAAGAGGCAAAAAAAGACAAAAAATGTGTAGCGCAGTTTCTCCCGAGTACAGAAATACCCCACATGTGGCGATAAAGTGCCGAGGGGGCGCAGGATGAGCCTCCAAAGGGAAGGAGCGCCAATTGGCTTTTGGAAGCTGAATTTCACTGAAAAGGATTTCAAGGGCCATGTCGCATTTACAGAGCCCTCGTGCTGCCAAGACACTGGAAACCCCCCACAAGTGATTCCATTCTGGAAACTACACCCCTCAAGGAATCTAACAAGGGGTGCAGTGAGCATATGGACCCCACTGGTGACGGGCACAAATGTGGAACAATGTGACGTGAAAGGGAAAAATTTCATTTTTTCACTTTCATGGCACAAATGTGCCCGTCATCAAGGGGTCCATATCCTCACTGCACCCCTTGTTAGATTCCTTGAGGGGTGCAGTTTCCAGAATGGGGTCACTTGTGGGGGGTTTCCAGTGTTTTGGCAGCACGAGGGCTCTGTAAATGCGACATGGCGTTCATCATCCATTCTAGCCAAATCCAACCTCCAAAATCCAAATGGCGCTCCTTCCCTTCGGAGGCTTGCCCTGCGCCCACATGGCGCTTTATGTCCACATGTGGGGTATTTACGGACTCGGGGGAAATTGCTCTACACATATTGTGTGTTTTTTTTCTCTTTTAACCCCTTGTGAAAATGATAAATTCAAGGCTAAACCAACATTATAGTGTGAAAAATGTAATATTTCATTTTCACGCCACATTGTTCCACATTTGTGCCCGTCACCAGTGGGGTCCATATGCTCACTACACCCCTTGTTACATTCCTTGAGGGGTGCAGTTTCCATAATGGGGTCACTTGTGGGGGGTTTCAACTGTCTTGGCAACACAGAGGCCTTTTGAATGCAACATGGCCCCTCAAAATCCATTCCATCCAAATCCAGCCTTCAAAAACGAAATGGCGCTCCTTCCCTTGGGAGGCTTGCCCTGCGCCCACATGGCGCTTTATGTCCACATGTGGGGTATTTACGGACTCGGGGGAAATTGCGCTACACATTTTGTTTTTTTTCTCCTCTTTTAACCCCTTGTGAAAATGATATATTCAAGGCTAAACCAACATTATAGTGTAAAAAATGTAATATTTCATTTTCACGCCACATTGTTCCACATTTGTGTCCGTCACCAGTGGGGTCCATATGCTCACTACACCCCTTGTTACATTCCTTGAGGGGTGCAGTTTCCATAATGGGGTCACTTGTGGGGGGTTTCAACTGTCTTGGCAACACAGGGGCCTTTTGAATGCAACATGGCCCCTCGAAATCCATTCCATCCAAATCCAGCCTTCAAAACCAAATGGCGCTTCTTCCCTTCGGAGGCTTTCCCTGCACCCGCATGGCGCTTTATGTCCACATGTGGGGTATTTCCGTACTCAGGGGGAAATTGCTCTACACATTTAATGTTTTTTTTTATCTTTTAACCCCTTGTGAAAATGAAAAAACATGACAAGATTAATGATTTAGAGTAAAAATTTTACAAAAATTACACTAAATGCTGGTCTAGCCTTGATTTTTTTTCCATTTCCACAAGGGGTTAAAAAAGAAAATGAACACAAAACGTGTAGGGTAGTGTCCCCTGAGTACGAAAATACCCCACATGTGGGAATAATGTGCCATATGGGCACAGGGCAAGTCACCAAAGGGACAGAGCGCCATTTAGAGGCTGGAATGGAGGATGGAGGCCATGTCGCAATTACAAAGCTCCTGTGCTGCCAGGACAGTAGAAACCCCCGACAAGTGACCCCATTCTGGAAACTACACCCCATAAGGAATCTAACAAGGGGTGCAGTGAGCATATGGACCCCACTGGTGACGGGCACTTACGTAGAACATGTGCCGAGAAAATAAAAAATAAAATTTTTTTCATTTTCACGTCCCAAATGTGGCCGTCACCAGGGGGCCATATCCCCGCTGCCCCCCTTCTTAGATTCCTTATGGGGTGTAGTTTCCAGAATGGGGTCACTTGTGGGGGTTTCTACTGTCCTGGCCGCACAGAGGCTTTGTAATTGCATCATGGCATCCTCTAATGGGAATGGTGGCCATACCTATTTAGCTGGGGAAAAGGGACCATTCTAATTTATTTGGGGGTATTAGGGCAATTATTAGTTTATAAGGTTGGAAATGACAGGTGTCCATCAAATTCAACCTGTGTTGATCCAGAGGAAGGCAAAAACCCCTCGTGAGGCAGACGACAGTAGCCTCATCACAGGGGAAAAATTACTTCCCGACTCCATAATGGCGATCAGAATAATCCCTGGATCAACGTGACCCCTGAAATAGGAATAAGGGACAGAATTTAGATAATGTAGAACCCCAATGACGTGTGGTATGCCTTGGAGCGATCCAGTATGCAGAGGCCGGGGTGATCAGGACAGGTGTCACACTGGAAAATGGCGTCCTTCCTGATCCCCCTGTTACGCCACACTCTGCACTTCTTCTGGGGTCTCCCTTTCTCCAGTGTGGGGGACGTCACCTGGAAAATGTTGTCCTGGTGCGATACGGGGTCCTTCATATCCAGAAGTGCTGGGTCCGCTCCATGGCTGCTAAATATTAGGGCGCTATTACGGCTTCTGATATGTTCGGATCGTGCCGCAAGCTACAGTAGCTCAGGCAGCGAGGGACCTGAAGAGGGGGTGCTGGTATAAATGTTATCCCCGTACAGGTGGTGACCTTTATCCAGCAGTGGGAAGATCAGTTCCCAAACGATCTCCCCACTAACTCCGAGGATGGGGGGGAGGGGGCATCTGGGGCTGCATTCGGGTGTCCCTTCCTACATACACTCTAAGGGTACATGCACACTGCGGAATCGCGACAGATAACCCTTCGTGCATTCCGCAGTTGGCACCCACCGGCGGACTGATGCAGGCGCACGTCTCCATCCGTGTCATAGACTCCATTCTATGCATGGGCGGATTCCGCTCTCTGTCCAACGTATTCATTCTTTGAATGGACGACGGAATCCACCCATGCATAACATGGAGTCTATGACACGGGTGGAGACACGCGCCCGCATCAGTCCGCCGGCGGGTGCCAGCTGCGGAATGCACAAAGGGTTATCCTTCGCCATTCCGCAGTGTGCACGTACCCGAAATCTGTAAGTGTACCCTGAGGTACTGTCACAGAGTGTGTAGAATTTCACACCATACCGTCATCTCTTATTGGGACGGTACTGGCGGAAAAGACGTGTCTGGGGAGTAGCGTACGCTACGCTACTCCCAGACATGTCACTGGATGATGAGGATGAATGGATGAAAGAAGGATCCCCCCCATTCATCCTCACTGGCTGTTTCGGTGTCGGAGGTAATAATAACGTATCCCTCTGACGCCGAAAACACCCTGGGGGCCATTTGTAAACGGGGATTGGTATATGGGGTATGTAGTGGTGTAGTGTCAAACTTTATTCAATGTAGTGTGGTGTAATGTAGTGTTTTTTACGTGTTTTTTTACAGTAAGTATAAAAAAAAAACCTACGCCAACAAAGGAGTTGCTGATAAATGCCGCACTTATGTGCGGCACTTATCAGCAGACCGTGGCAGTAGAATATAGAAAAAAAACACCCTACGCCAAAAAGGAGGAGTTGCTGATTAGCAGCGCACTTTCGTGCGATGCTGATCAACACTCAGCGGCGATAGGGTGCGGAAAATAGAAAAAAAAAATTTGAAAAAAAAAATAAAAAATTTTCTACATTCTGAACATCCCTGTAGCTGCTAATAAGTGTATTACACATATCAGCCGCTAGAGGGCAGCAGAGCGCAAAATACGGAAAGAGCCGACGCTGGAGCCGAAAATAGCCGAGAGAAGCCGAACGTGACGTCACAGAGGAAGCCGAAGACCCGAACGAAGACGAGGATGCCGCGAACCCGGAAGACGCCGATCAGGAGCCCGGGACAGGTGAGTAATGTACAAATACCTGCTCTGGACCCCTCGGCTACCTAGCTGAGGGGTCCAGGGCAGGTATTTACTATATTGTGGGACTCTGATCGCCGTGCCACCGGCCCGATCGCCGTGAACGGCCGGCCGGCCGTTCACGGCGATCGGGCCGGTGGCACGGCGATCACCATTACTTTTTACAGTAATGGCGGTCGGTGCCGTCCTCGGACAGCACCGACCGCCATTTTTTTCCGGGTCATCGGGTCGCCGATGACCCGGAAAGGTTCCGATCGCCGCTATTGGCTGATCTGAATTGATCAGCCTATAGCGGCGATCGTAAGCACGGGGGGTGTTAACCACCCCCCGTGCCGTGAAGCTAAGATGGCCTGCTATGATTTATAGCAGGCCATCTTCCCCGACCGCTGTGTGTGAACACGCAGCGATCGGGGAAACATCGGGCGTAAATTTACGCCCTGATGCGCCAAGTACCAGGGCGCGAGGGCGTAAGTTTACGCCCGATGTCGTTAAGGGGTTAAGACATGCTCTTATTGCGCCTTACCCATAATGTAAACACAAAATGAGCAGGCAAAACGCAGGTTGGCTCTATACAATAGTTCTGCGTTAAAATACGCAATTGCATATTATTGAAGCGTGAAGCTTGTTGTTAGCAAAGCATCAGTTGTTAACAGCCTGTGCGAAAAACGCATGTAGCTTCACGCTTCAAAAATACGCAATTGCGTATTTTAACGCAGAACAATTGTATAAAGCCAACCTGCGTTTTGCCTGCTTATTTTTAAGACTGATTCACGCAGCAAATACGTCAAGTGGGTTTGTACCCTAAGACTCTTTCCTTTTTTTGGGGGGGGGGGGGGGGCTTCCAGAAATTGAGTTAAGCTTTTATTGCTGGAATCACGCTTAATCCAATTTATCTCCTATACACCAGAGAGAAGAATAAGGGTATGTGCGCACTAAGGAAATCACATGGATAACTTGCCGTGGATTCTGCTGCTCATACCCGCGCGCTCCTGCTCGCATCTCCGCTCCTGCCATAGACTCCACTCTATGACCATGGAGTCTTTGGCACGGACGGAAATGCGAGCGGGGGCGAGTGAAATCTACGGCAGGTGATCCGTAGTGTGCACATGCCCTTAGGGTTGGATTCTTAATGGTTCCAGAGAATGGGGTCCCTCCTCTCCCCCCTGAAACGGTGAGTCGTCATGCACGTACAGCCATTTTATCAATTTTCTATTGAGCTGCACGGATAGCTAAACACTGTACTCAGCCGGCAGTTTCCTAGAGAATGAATGAAGCACATGCTGATTCACAACCACTCCATTCAGCAGGAAGAGTTGGGTCCTTATTCTCGCACTCATGGGAGGCTCAGAGGTGAAAACCTTCCCAATCAGACACTTTTATCCTTTATCCCTTGGATGATACGTTTTGTTTTTTTTTTTCACTTTCAGATGTGAAATAAGATGATTCCCCTCAGTGGTACAGGGATACATGATTTGTTTTCACATTATCAGAGGGAAGTCACAATCTGGCATCTGCCTTTTTTACTGGGAGATTCCTACTGTGAGGGGGGAGCTGATTTTGTAGGAAGTTAAAGGGGTACTCCAGCGGGGGGCACTTTTGTGCTGGGATCGGGGAGGAGGTGGCCGAGGGAAAAGACGTCCACTCACCTCCCCGGTTCCAGTGGTGGGTCCCGCATCCCAGCGCTCCGGTGCTCGTTTCCTGGCCGCTTCCGGGTGTCTGACGTGGGCCCGAGACGTGACATCTCAGGTCCACTCAGCCACTCAGTGAAGGAGGCGGGATCTGTTTCAAGTCCGCTCAGATCCCGCCTCCTTCACTGAGTGGCTGAGCGGACCGGAGACGTCACGTCTCGGGCCCGCGTCAGACACACTGAAGCGGACGGGAACCAGGCACCGGAGCACCGCGATGCGGGACCCGCCGCTGGAACCGGGGAGGTGAGTGGATGTCTTTTCCCTCGGCCCCCTCCTCTCCGATCCCGGCACAAAAGTGCCCCCCCGCTGGAGTACTCCTTTAAATTTCTAAAATAGGGTATGGCCGCTTGTAAACCACCCAGCCATCTGCCGACTGTCACAGCACATTATGGAGACAGACCACACTGGGAAAAAATATTTAATTATATTGTAGTCTTCTATGAAGTCATGTGGTTTCTCAGGACGTGCTCTTTAAATTTCTGTTTGCTTTGACAGCTGGAAATCTATTTTACATGCAAAATAGACAGAAACCAAGTGGATCCCATTAAAGTCAGTCAGTTATGCATCCACATTAATCTGTTTAGAAACCTAAGCCTTGACACCAATGTGCACAGATCCTTAATTTTTATTTTTAATTTTAATGTAATTTTAATGTAAATTGTTATTGGTATGTTCATATAATGTACTAGTGTTGGAAATAACCAAAACCTTTGGTTGAACTTTCAGTTAGTCATGTCTGCAGGAAATTAATAGCTGTCCTTTTACCTTTTCTGCCCTTGTTTCTTATCTGCATTTTGACAACTCATGTTCTTAATATTTCTACGTATAACTGCAGATTCATCTGGGTGATGAATTGTTCATGGGGAAATGTGAATAGTCATCATCTAGTAAGTGCAGCATGCTTATTCCGTTGTAGAAATGGCAAAGATTTTTTACCACATATTTTACTTCAATATATCTATCTATCAGGTTGGGCAACGTCTGTTTCTACCACGTGTTGCCTCATCAGAATAGAAAAATGCGGTGTGGATAGGAAATCATTACTGAGCTATATACCGGCAATGGAAGCCTATCTGACTGCTTAAAGGAGAAGTCCGGCCAAAATTTATTTTTTATATGTTTTTACTGATGGAAAGTTATACAATGTTCTAATGTACATTAATTATGGGAAATGCTCATATACTGCTATTTCCCTTAATTTAGTGTATCAGGAAGTGATAGAATTATCTCTGAAGCAGTGACGTCACTACGAATGGTGTAATTCCTATGGAGTGTCCAGCAGGGGGCGCATTATATATAGAAGTCAATGAGTACCATTGACTTCTATATATAGTGCGCCCCTGCTGGACACTCCATTGGAGTTACAATGGATGTGTATGTAAATGTAATATATAGTGTTTTTGATTGCTTACATTTATGAAATACTTTGGGGAGCAAGTGTCCTTGCTCCCCAAAGTATTCCATAAATGTAAGCAATCAGTACATAACAGAAAGCCCGCCGAACCGCCGCCGCCCGCCACTCTGTACTACACTCAACTACTACTTTCCCCACCTGCTCATAGCATGCCCAGGTGATAGGAGAGTAGTAGCCGGGTTATATCTCAGAGATCGCCGCCGCAGTTGATGCCGAGCAGGGGAGCCGCTCATCACTGCAGCCATTATCCCCCTCTGCTCTCCCCTCCTGCTGCTTCCTTACACTATCTGATGGCTGACTCCCCGCCCGGCCGCCGCTCTCCGATCACACGTGACGGCGGCCGGGCGGGGGGGAGTCAGCCAGTAAGGAAGCAGCAGGAGGGGGATGATGGCTGCAGTGATGAGTGGCTCCCCTGCGCGGCATCAGCGGTGGCGGCGATCTCAACTACTACTCTCCCCACCTGCTCATAGCATGCGCAGGTGATGAGAGAGTAGTAGCCAGGTTATGCCGCGCAGGGGAGCCGCTCATCACTGCAGCCATCATCATCCTTCTGCTGCTTCCTTACACTATCTGATGGCTGACTCCCCGCCCTGCCGCCGGCACGTGTGATCGGAGAGCAGCGGCCGGGCGGGGAGTCAGCCATCAGATAGTGTAAGGAAGCAGCAGGAGGGGAGAGCAGAGGGGGATGATGGCTGCAGTGATGAGCGGCTCCCCTGCTCGGCATCAGCTGCGGCGGCGATCTCTGAGATATAACCCGGCTACTACTCTCCCATCACCTGTGCATGCTATTAACAGGTGGGGAGAGTAGAAGTTGAGTGTAGTACAGAGCGGCAGGCGTTCGGGAGCGGCGGCGGCGGATCGATGGGCTTACTGTTATGTACTGATTGCTTACATGTAAATGTAAGCATTTAAAAACATTGTATATTACATTTACATACACATCCATTGTAAATCCAATGGAGTGTCCAGCAGGGGCGCACTATATATAGAAGTCAATGGTACTCATTGACTTCTATATATAGTGCGCGCCCTGCTGGACACTCCATAGGAATTACACCATTCGTCGTGACGTCACTGCTTCAGAGATAATTCTAACACTTCCTGATACACTAAATTAAGGGAAATAGCAGTATACGAGCATTTCCCATAATTAATGTACATTAGAAAATTGTATAACTTTCCATCAGTAATAACATATAAAAAAATAAATTTTGGCCGGACTTCTCCTTTAAGATGATTTAGTTGTGTTTGTTCCTATCACTGTATGTCCAAAGTGCGGCATTGTATCTCCCTTCCCCTCTCCCTTTTAACTTGTCATCCATGTCATCACAAGCAGTTCACTGCTTAGTGTAACCTCTTCCTTGCTGTGCTGCTGCAGTTTCTTTAATTTCTGCTCACGTAATACCATTTAGAGCTAGTGCATCAGTAACCCCTTCTGCTTCTACTTGCCAAATAAATTTCTATGCTGTAAAAATGATCAGCCCAGTTTAGTGCCAGCTTGTTCAGTGCACTTTCCAAAGCATTATGCCGTGGCAAAACAGAAGTATGGGCTGTGCTGTGACTAACCAGAGAAGTAAGGGAAAGGAAGCCCTGAGTGTTTACTACTGGCCGGCAAACAGCCCAGCTTTGGTCCTGCCCTGAAAATGGAGAGAAATGTATATAGCTGTGCACCATGAAAGGGGCTCAGTAACCTCAAAAGTGGTGAGAAGGTAATTTTAGTGCTCTCACTGAAGGGTTAATCCTGCGCAAGCAGGTCGCTAGTTACACTTTAAAGGAGACGTCCAGGGGGAGGTGGGGACATTTCAGGCAGGATGTGGTGGTAACTTAGTAAAGAAGGTATATTTACCTGTGCCTGTGCAGCATCGCATCGCATTCCTGGACCTCATATCTTCCTTCCTGCTACATCCCGACCCGGCTGACGGATGCCCCACTCAGTCAGTCAGTGACTGGGGCGGGAGGACACTGATGCAGTCACTGATTGGCTGAGCCGACTAAATCCCACCCGGTTAGGACATTTCAGCTGATTCGCGATGTACCCTGAAGCAGAAAAATGACATCCAGCGGGGTTACGGGAGCCTAGTCATGCACAACAACGCCGGCATGAGGTCCTTTATGATGCCCCCCGCTGAACAACATCTTTAAGGAATAATGTATGAAAGATGAAATAAGGTTACTATATCACCAATAATGCTTTCCTACATAAAAGTCATTGTCACATTTCATCTTTTTAATCCTTGCTAAGGGAGAATATTATGGGCTCTTCTGCAAGACACCATTCTTGAGTAATATAACTTTCTGTTGTTTTGTTTCTCTCTTCACGCCAATGCTGCCTACCTGCGATATAATTGCAACTACTACTTAATGCCAGAACAAGCAGGTTGGTGTAATGGGTTTATGCTAAGTAGTCCTTCTTTGTGGTTCCTGCAGTATATGGGCGAATTCACACACAGCAGATTTGTCGCAGAGTTTCTGTAAATGGAGCTTGCAGAAATCAATATGCTTGCTGAGGAAAAAGGCTGAAATGTCTGTAACAGATCTGCATTGTGTGTTTATGGAAGAAAGCGCTTTATAACCTCCACCTGTCACTGAGCATTTATGGTTTTTATCTTTATAGTCTTAAAGGAAAATTTCCAGGTTTTGCTGTGAATTCCAAAAAAAAAAAAAAAAAAAAGTCTACATTGTTGACTTGAAAATACTTTTACTTGGTACTTTTGCATCATGGTTACAATGTTAAACATAATAGTAATAAACTCTGCTATGGAATGAAACAGAATGCAGTGCTGTGGTGTGGAATGGGTAACATTGTCTTATACTAATTCAACTGCACTATAAGAGGAGATGAAGATGACGGCTTGTGTGTTGTGGGGGAGGGGGCAACTTCATATACCTTTTTGTATTGAGTAGTTTATTTCAATACAAGATTAGGTTTCTGAACATATTTTGATGCACATGATGTTGGTTTGTAGGGATGGTCCGAACCCGAACTCTCGGCAATGATTCCCATTGTCTGCCCACTCTGTGGAAAGGGTGGATACAGCGGGAGGACCGCCTGGAAAACTGGGATACAGCCATAGCCATAGGCTATATCCCAGTTTTCCAGGCGGTCCTACCGCTGTATCCAACCGCTGCACGGAGCGGGCAGACAGCGGGAATCTGATGCCGAGCGTTCGGGTTCATACGAACCCGAAACCTCGGCAGGTTCGGACCATCCTTGGTGGTTTGCCCTTTGATTAGTAGCAAAGTTTGCTCATAAATCTGTGTGTCGTGTCATCATTTGTCCAATAGGCAAGAAGAAGGTATCGCCAGATAAGATGGCAGAGATGCAGGCACGGATTGATGAAGAAAGGAAGGCGCTTGAGGCAAAACTTGACATGGAGGAAGAAGAACGGAATAAAGCTAGAGCAGAGTTGGAGAAAAGGGAGAAGGATCTGCTTAAGGCCCAGTAAGTTTCCTCTAAGTTTAATCTTCCCCCAGCTCACTTTCTCTGTATAAATCAGGTGCACACAGTTTGTTCCACGAGATTAAGGAACTTGGTGGTGAAATCACAAGACCACACATTGGATGGTGTTGTAGGGACTGGACCACGTAAGGCAACGATCTCTAACCTCTATAATGCATTTCATAATATCTTTCTTAGGGTGCGTTCACACCTACAGGATCTGCAGCAGATTTAATGCTGTGTTCAGTTATTTAAATTAAATCTGCTGCAGAAAATCAGCTGCAGATCCTGTAGGTGTGAACGCACCATTAAAGTAGATCCTAAAGCCCTTTTCTCGACCCGGGCATGGTGGACAAATAATGTCCGGATCCAGGAGCTTATACTTAAGGGGTGTAAGCTAATAAGAATATACATAATAAATGAACGATGGAAGGAAACCCATACAGCGCTTTATGGCTTTAACATTCCCCCCTCTCCTTACTTCCCAATAGGAGGACTGTATGCCTGAAATGTAAACAAGCCCATACAAACCTATGGCATGGGGTGAGGGAGTGTGCTCACTCATATTATCAGGTGGTCTCGGATTATCATTGGAAGTTCAGGGTCCCAGAGTCGCTGCAGGTTTTCCTTTTTCATCAATTTAGGCCACCGGATGAGGAGGATACTGTAGTATCTATCCCCGAAATGGCCCTGAGATGTCTGGCTAAAAGAGGCAGTCCCTGATATCCCCATGGTAATTTCACAACTGAAACTCCTCTTTGGGATAGACTCATAAATCTCAGGGAGTGAAGCGGTTTTTCCTTCGTTGGCAAACACTTATATAATCTCACTATCAGCCGCAAGAGATAAGAGCGTGTAGTGGCAAACACGCTGGGTTCTGAGACTTCCGGTTCCAGCGCGTATGGGATGGCAGCAGTGTGAGTGAGCTCCTCCACCCTCCGCTCATAATATCGCTCCCCGCTCTGACTCCTGACATTACCGGCCCTGCCAGACCACACCTCTGACTTCTCTAAGTGCCGAGGAGTCGGAGGCACCACTTCATTAAGCGGGGAACCAGTTATACACCTCCCCATAAGCCCTCCTTCATTTACCTCACAGCTCTGTCACAGGGACACCTAAGATGGCGCGGACACGAGGTGCTGCTGCTGAGGCACACACAGAGGTAACACATACCTCACAAACCCCAGTGCCGGACCTCTGTGACACCATAATACCAGGACTAAATATGTCTTGCAAGGCACTGGCAATTCAAGTGTCCAAAATGATATTAAATGACATAAAATCCTCTCTTGAGGCCACTATAGTTTCCTCCCTAGCAACCATACAGGGAGATATAGCAACGCATACCTCACAGATTACTGAACTTCAGGAGAGTCAGCTTGTTAGAAGATGAAATACATTCTACAAAAATAAAACTACAAAAGAATATGAATGTCACAGCTTCATTGCAAACAAAGACTGATGATCTAGAGAACCGTTCTAGGCGCAACAATTTACGTATTATAGGTTTACGTGAATCCATTCCAGCCATGCAATTACATGCTATATGTTCTCTAGAAATTCCCCAAGCCTTGGGTATCCCCGGTCACATTACTGTGGAAAGAGCTCACCGTGTGGGACACCCACCAGCGAAACAAAAGCAAGATGCAAATAAAAAGGACAGAAACCCAGACAAGTGATTGTCAAGTATCGGAATTATAATGATAAAAACAACATTTTACAAAGCTTTAAAAAATCTACAGTTGATGTTGCAATTCGTGGCCACAAAATCCTCATGTTTAATGACTACTCCGCAGCAGTGGTTCAAAAACGTAAAGCTTTCGCACACATTTGCTCAACATTGGTGAAAAATCAAATACGATTTGCTCTTCTTTATCCTGCCATACTGAAAGTTTTCAAATCGGATGGTTCAGCATCTCTTTACAGTTCTCCTGAGGAAGCCATTTCTTCCCTTAAAGATGTAAAGGGTCTCACTCCACCTATTCAAGACAAGCACAAGAGACGACGTTTGGATAGTCCTACTGACACGGTAGAAAAATGGAATGATTATGAACGCCATCTCTATTCTGTTGGACGCTATGCTGCTCATTAAAACTGAGTATTTTTTCTCTATTTAGCCCTATATATGTTGACTAAATACTATATTAGGGACACCTTGTTACTACATTATTATTTTCTTTAGTCTAGGTAGTAATGCATTTGGTGGTGTGTGTGTCTATGTGTAAGTATGTATTTATGTATGTATATGTGTGTGTGTGCATGTATATCTATGTATCTGTATAATTCCACCTTGTATGGTTTTAGGTTTAAGTACAACTTCTTTAAGTACTAATCATTATATACTGGCTCTCCCTTTTATTTTATTTTATTTTATTTATTTGCTTCCCTGTGACAACTCACGCATTTCTCAGGAGGGTAGGGATGTGTATGTCTTTAATTTTAATATATACTCATTTAGTGGAGCGGAGGTTGATGTGACCTCTCCACCAGTTATTTCTTTCTCTTTATTTCTTCTCCATAATGCGGAGTTTGCGAATGCTCCGAACATTGGACAATACCAAAAAAGTGAAGTCCACATCTCACTTTATTCGCTTATTTTATATTGTTAACCGTTTTATTCTTAGGTATATCACCTTTAGTTTGTCTGAAAATGCTACCCACTACGTTATTGTGCTTCCAGGGTCTCTTTTTAACACCTCCTCTTCTATTAATATTTTATGAAATTAATCACTTGGAATGTTAAGGGACTACGTTCCCCATCTAAGAGGACTTCTATACTGAAACCCCTTAAGGGACTTAGGGCCGATATAGTATTATTGCAAGAAACACATTTAACTGAATCGGATTATTTCAGACTCAAACGTTTTTGGGTGGGTGCAGTTTATGGTTCACCAGCTATTAACCGTAAAGGCGGGGTAGTTATTCTTACACATAAAAATTTAGCCTGTACGGTGTTATCTCAATATCAAGATGACGAAGGCAGGATATGTCATCTTCTTATTGACACTCCAGCGGGCAAATATAGCATATATAACGTTTATGGTCCCAACACTCAGAGACCTGATTTTTTTTTTAAAATTAGAAAACCTCATTCTGCAAGATGACAATAATCTTAAAATAGTTGGTGGAGACCTAAATACTGTTCTTAATACAACTGAAGATAGAAAAAGAACTAAGACCCCTACTGTATATACTTCATCAGATAATCATTTATCCAACTTCCTTAATTCTACCTCCCTATCTGATTCTTGGCGTCATCTACACCCAGATGGTAGAGAATACTCTTTTTACTCTCACTCCCAAACTGCCTGGTCAAGAATAGACTACTGTTTAGTGTCACCGGACTCTCTTGGCAGAGTAGAAGACTCTGAAATTCATGATATAGTAATTTCGGATCACTCCCCTGTTAGTTTACAATTAAGAGATATTTTTCAGAAGGGATCCGATATTATTTGGAGATTTCCTTCTCATTTAGCTAATGATGAATCATTTATCAAACTATTAAAAAAATGGTGGTCAGACTTTTATTCTAACAATGCTGAACATACACAATCCCCAATACTTTTCTGGGAGACTGCAAAAGCAGTTCTAAGGGGCCAAATAATTTCTTATGTGGCTGCCCAGAAACGTGAAGCACGTAAAAACTATCTTCAACTTTCCCAAGATCTGCGCTCTACATACACTCTTTTCCTGTCTTCCCCTACAGATGACAATAAATCTAAATGGACAGCAGCTAGACAAGCTTTCGAAATTGCACAGGAAAAACTCAATGCTATATATAGAGATCAATGCATATCCCGTTTATTCCGCTATGGTAATAAATCAGAGAAAATGTTAGCTAACCTTGCTAAAGGACGTAGACCTACTACACATATCCCTGCTCTCAAAGATACAGCGGGTAATATACAAAAAGATCCTAAAGTCATATCACAACTTTTACAACAATTTTACCGCTCACTATATTCCAAAGATAGGCTTGATCTGGCTGCTGGTAAGAACTTTCTAGAGTCATTAACTCTACCTTCTCTTGATACCCCTTCTCTTGATTCTCGACGCCCCAGTCACATTGGAGGAAATTACTGCCACTATCTCTACACTTAAAAATAACAAAGCTCCAGGCCCTGATGGCTATAGTGCGGAATTTTATAAATCTATGTCTTCTGTCATCTCCCCCACTCTTCTTTCTACTTTCCAAACTATTCTGACTGACCATCACATGCTCCCCTCGGGAGATACTGCATATATCAAAATACTTCATAAACAGGGGAAGGATCCGACATCTCCTAATTCGTACAGGCCAATCTCTTTAATAAATGTAGACCTAAAATTGTTGGCAAAGATTATGACCAATAGATTGGCAGACATCCTACCATCACTAATAGGCAGCCATCAAGTTGGCTTTATAAAAGGACGTTCTGGTGTCACTAATATAAGAACGGTACTAGCGGCCCAGTCTGGTGTCCAATCTGGGGGTCGTTCCAGCCACTCTCCAGGTCTCTTGGCAATTGACGCTGAAAAGGCTTTTGATAATATCAGCTGGGAGTGGCTGGACATGACCTTAACAAAATTTGGTATCACAGGTCAATTCAAAGATTTTATTTCCACAATATACACATCTCCGAAAGCTAGAATTCATACTCCGGGTTTCCTTTCAGATAGCTTTCCCTTACAAAAAGGTACCAGACAGGGTTGCCCCCTATCCCCTCTATTGTTCAATTTGGCGATGGAGCCTCTTGCTAGATATCTTATTTCTTCTGACTTTTTCTCAGGCATACGGGTTGGTTCCCAAATCATCAAAGTTACATGCTTTGCTGATGATATTTTAATATATTTAGATAACCCAGATCTACATGTTACGGCAGTATTAGATGCCTTAAAATTTTTGGTTCCTTCTCTGGGTATAGAATCAATATACATAAAAGTCAACTTCTTTACCTAACTCCACATAAGAGGTCTACTTCGGGTCCTGCGGGGGTCTCCATCGCTAAATCCTATATTACTTATCTTGGAATCCAGATTGGCAGAACTCCCTCCTCACTATATTCCCTGAACTATCGCCCTATAATTAAGAGAATAAAACAAGATCTCCAGAGATGGGAATCTCTACCATTGTCAATTCTAGGCCGTACCCACTTAATCAAAATGATGTGTTTTGGAAAACTGTTATATCCAATGCAAACAATACCCCTTTTACTCAAACATTCTGACGTTTCCCTACTCCAATCATATTTCACTAAATTTATTTGGCAATCAAAGAGACCTCGTATTGCCTATTCCACTCTCTGTCTCCCTACTTCTAAAGGTGGCGCTCAATGCCCAGATATTAGATTAATTTAGCCGCTCTCTTTCGCCATGCTAAAGATTGGATTATGGACACGTCATATTTCTCCAATATTTTAATTGAGAAAGCTTTAGCAGCACGTTGGCCTTTACCCACCCTGCTACATGCTAAATTACCAGAACTACCCCCAGAAATTAAGAGAAGTGTTATCTTTAAAGACACCATTGCCACATGGAAGGCGATACGAAAATTATATGGTTTACCCTTTTGCCTATCGAAAAGATTTCCTCTGTGGCATTCACCACTTTACTCACCTGACTCAGACAAATTGGACTACTCGGAGTGGCAGAGTGCACATGTTTCTTCTGTTGGGGATCTGCTGGATACTAATTCCAACACTTTCTTATCATGGGATATCGTCAGAACACGATTTAAATTGTCCTCATTTAATTTACCTCAATACGATTCTATAATTGAATTTCTTAATTCCAGAGTACGGGACATAGCAGAAGCAGAAAGTGATATAGAATTTGATAATCTATTCCCAACACCACCAGTTCATAATTCTTTATCACATACATATGGAGAACTTAGATCACGCTCTCAAAAGAATTTATCTAGACAAATTTTTTAAAAAAAATGGTCCTCCGTAATTTTTTCAGAGGATCTGACCCAACAAATATTGAGAGGATCTCAACTAGTGCATTCTGCCACTCCCAATGTGGTTCTACGTGAAATACATTTCCGCTTTATACACAAGGCTATATATGCCTTTAATATTCCTTTTTCCAACTCCCACACTTCTCACATAAACAGTTGCCCGAAATGTTTACTTCCTAAAGCAGACTTGTTTCATTGTGCCTGGGCCTGCACGCGAGTACAGGAATTTTGGGACTCTGTGCGGCTCTATCTTTTGTCCACTTGGGGCCATGCCATACCACTTCTCCCTCTTAGTTATCTTTTTCATTTTATTGATATAGACTCTACTACTCCCTCTCCTAAATTACTTACTTCTAAAGGAATTCATTTAACTCTATTAGTTTCCCTGAAATGTTTATTAAGACACTGGATACTGGATACTCTACCAGACATTTCTGAGGTAATCTCCGCTCTGAAGGAGATCTTTCATTGGGAACTTTTGGATGTATTGCGCACCAAAGAAAAATCAACAAAAACATTTATGTCCAAATGGACACAATTTCTAATTCATGATTTTACTATAGAAGAGAGAGACTCTGTCATTAATCAATTTAAGGACACTGATTGGTATTGCATGGCCGCCCAAAAGGGAACTCTGGGAGCACTCCAAATATCTTAAGCTTTTCCCTTTCTCTGTTAAAGACAATTCTCACCATTCTATTGGTAGCATATTTGAATATCTGACATCTATACCATGTTTTAAGGTGATATTATAAATTACTGTTTTTCTACTTATGTTTTTGGTAAGACTACATTGTATTGTATATGATAATATATCTTTTAAGGTTATTACAAAGGCTCATAGTATCTGTATGATATTGTAAACATACAATCCTTTGTTGCCTGTGAGCGACTTTCTTTTTGAATATGTAATGAATTTTCAATATGTATGTTCAAATATTACATAAGCCACTAATAAAATATCGTTTAAAAAAACAAAACACGCTGGGTTCTTTAAGACTTCCCCCTGTCAGCTGACCTGTAGACAGACATTCTGAAACTGATTGGTGTTGTATCCTGTGTTGCATTTATACAATTGTTCTTTCTCTCACGGGGAGAAGTTTGATGGGCAGGAAGGGGTCCCATCATTCCCATGTTAATGTCTCACCAGGAAACACAACTAACTGGACATGTTCAATTGTATTTTTCTCTTTGGTGGTGTTATTGTCCATGTTTGTACAAACTTTATATTTGCAAAAAATCAAAAAGAATATATTTATTTAAAAAAGTCAAAGTGCATCAAATCAAATCCGGAAAAAAGATTTAAAAATATCACTAAAAAATAATAAAAAGTTAGAAAAAGTCGTAAATAGGCATGCAAGCTCCCGATAGAAAGTACAGATCATGGCGCAAAAAATGACACCTCAAATAGCCCCATAGACCAAAAAATAAGAGCATTATAAGGATGGTAACAGAACAATTTTAAAACACATTTAGTTTATTTAAAAAAGGTTATATTTTTTTTAAAAGTCGTCAGATAAAACAAAAGTTGTATGAGTTGCCTACCCCTAAAATGGAAGGCAAAAAGGTTTTTTTTTCCAATATTTTTTACCTCTAAAATATTTTTTTCCGATTCCCCCACCCCCCTTTTTTCTTTTTTTTTTTTGCAGCATATTTTGGTAAAAAGTTAAGTTTGTCATTACAAAGGACATTTAGTGTCTCGGAAAAAAAAGCACTTGTATGGGTTTTGAGGTGAATAAGTGCAAGTGCTGTGACCTTTTAAACATGAGGAGGGAAAAAAGTGCAAAAATTTATGCTAGACCAGTAGGCCTCAGCCTTGTCACCCATATGGTTAATAGAGCTCTGCAAATTGTAGAGAGAGTTATTTCAGCTTTCTGTTCTTACTATATTCGACAATACTTTGAAATCTGTTCCTCCCCAAAGTAATGGCATTTTTATAATTCCTTGTATACTACGAAATAGATTCCTTTCACATGCTTACTGGTATCACAGCCAAAAATCAGCACCAAGTTTTCAGCATGTCAAAAATAAAAATAAAAAAGCACGCACACTTTTCATTTCCCAAGAAATGTTCTGACACTTTAGTTATTTGTTATTGCTTATCACTTGCAGTCTATCAGTAATTTTTTTTATAGTTCCCTTGATATTTATTTATTTTTAAACCAAAGCCGTTTTTATCTTTGCCATCAGATTTCAGATTCTGGTGTCTCTGATTATAAGAATTGATTGAGGGCACTCGGTCTGTGTGAGTCCAGTACAGTAATTTTCTCATTGATGTTTGCAAGCTCTGCAGTCATTGGCGTTTGTTTCTAACTTACCCAGAGGAATGCTGGGAAGGGTTAGGTCATGAAACCAAGCTTGGCTTGCTCTGCAACCGATAAACCCAGGAATTAGAGTCTTTATGTTAAAAAATTTTGCTTACGTAGGGTACGTGCACACTGAGGAAATTTGCCGGAAAACCCATTGCAGACTGCGGTGGGCACGCGTGTCTCCGCCCGTGTCATAGACTCCATTCTATGCTTTGGTGAATTCCGTCGTCCATCCAAATAATGAACGCTAGTGGCAGATTCTGTGACGGATTTTCCGTCAAATTTCCTCAGTTTGCACATACCCGTAGTTAGCATGGTTGATAAAAGACACATGTCCGTCAAGATCAACCGAGGAGGGGATGGAATCTATCAATTATGCATTCTGCTCTTCTGACTTTCAAAAATTCTTAATGTCATTGTGGGAACATAGGTAGTGATACGTGTACAGGTCATAAATGTAATGTTCTTATTGCCTTTTTCTTGTAGACAGGAACATCAGTCTCTCCTTGAGAAGCTATCAGCTCTGGAGAAAAGGTTATCGTTGGAGGGGTAGATTTGTTGCCAAGGCAGAGGAACAGGAGAAACTATTGGATGAATCAAATCAGGAGCTTGAAGAGCGAAGAAGGAGAGCGGAGAAGCTGCGAAGAGAGCTGGAAGAAAAGGAGGTTTGTGGTTAGGAGTTATTGCCCAATAGAGGCCATGGGGAAATGAACAGTGTTACGATCTACAATAATAATACTAATCATCATCTTCATCATTATTCATTTTCATCTTCATCATTTTCATCATTATTCATCTTTTATAAACTTGACTAACATATACCGCTTGTCCCAAGTCACAGCAGGAGCCATCACATGAGTTTATATATTTTAATTAATTACATAAAGGGCAGATTTAACCTTTCATATGCAGTGAAGCTACAAGTTTTAATTGACTACTGTAGTGCTGGATTGACACCTTTTTCACTATGATTTCTACATGGGTTTATAGTTTCACAATTCAAGGAATAGTCTGTTGGTTGTAAAGGTTTACTGTTATTTGTTGTAAATTTTGACCCTTTTGCAAAGTTACTGCTCTCTCTGGGTCTCCAGAGGCAGTGCGCTTCTCTCCCTAGTTTTCCAGATTCAGTTCATTTGCTTCATTAGAGTCTATGGAGTAAACAAGTCGGATGTCCCTTCTGGTCAGTGTATCTCTGGGTTACAGTGGTTCTCAGGAGTGATACCTGGTGTAATCGGGAATCTTCGACATGTTAGATGTTACTTTGAATACTGCAGTTATAATAATGAGAGTGACTATTAGGTGATGGGCATAATTATACAGTCTGGGGGTATGGGTGCTTTACATTGAGGGGTGTGTATGCCTAATACACATCCCCTGAGTTTATCATGCCGATCACCTGATGTGCACTCCTGTTATTAGAATATCATTTTTTGGGTTAGCTATGGGTCCTCTTTAAAGCTCTTTTTATTTATTTGGAATTTTGCTATTTATTCTTGGTATATTTGTGTGTTTGCACAGCAAGAGCGGCTGGATATTGAGGAGAAATACACAAGCTTACAGGAGGAGGCACAGGGTAAAACCAAGAAACTGAAGAAAGTGTGGACTATGTTAATGGCAGCAAAATCTGAGGTAAGTTGTTCAGTTAATTTATTGCAGTGTTGCTTGATGCTTTAAGACCATATTACAGTAGCTGTAGATTGTGGCTGGACCACAGATATACATTGATCATTGTAATTGAGTTTGGTGCTAAATTTTAAACCAGTTTTTGATTACTATAAAAGTGTATAACTTGTGTTGTTAGACAACTACTACACCAGCATTGTACAAAGTTCGATTAAAATTCTTTTTCTATACAGTATATTACACCATGGGTCTGGTGTGCATCAGGAGCTGACACTTAACTAAGATGCCACAATCAATAGCGATAAAGGGATCTACACAGGGGTTCAATACATACCACCCACAATCCTGAAGGCCTTCAGAGCTGCCATGACAGATCTGGTAGTACAGCCTGCTGATTTGACAGTCCAGTGCAGTCCACCAGCGTTAGCACCAGGAGATGAGTGTCAGGCTCCATGACAGGACACTAGGGGACCTGCACACAGACTGGCAGTGTCAGTCAGAGGAGTTTATAATTGTACAAATAATCAGTGTATGGATTTGCATCAGTACAATAGAAATAGCAGGAGTATTCTACAAATAGGACATACAGATAGAGCCGGGTGGGGGAGACAGAGGGTTCTGATTGTTGTTGTAATTATTTAATTCAAAGGAAGTCAGCCGATACAGGACAGGCCACTTCCTGTTACACATGAGAACAAGCAGTTTTCTGGTGGAACATCATAGAATGTGGTCCCTTGCTAGAGGGTCAAGGAGAAGAGGTGTTGCAAACAGTGGGATTGTATAACATGGGTAGCCATTAGAGATGAGCGAACCTCGAGCATGCTCGAGTCGATCCGAACCCGAACTTTCGGCATTTGATTAGCGGTGGCTGCTGAAGTTGGATAAAGCCCTAAGGCTATGTGGAAATCATGGATATAGTCATTGGCTGTATCCATGTTTTCCAGACAACCTTACAGCTTTATCCAAGTTCAGCAGCCCCAGCTAATCAAATACCGAACGTTCGGGTTCGGATCGACTCGAACCTGAACCCGGTTCACTCATCTCTAGTAGCCATTGTGTGGAGGCTTGTTTTGATAGCACCTATACAGAGGTCTGGGAGGGAAGTCCAACCATTCCTAATGTTGTGCCACCTCTGCCGCTAGTGCCCAGGTGTGTTGCTCCTGACCTGTCCTCTCAGTGATGACTGATAGCTGTAGCATCCAGTCAGGAAACTGCTAACGCTCATTCATAGCTGAGAGAATTCTCTCAATACAAAGCACTCTGGGCACCTAACAAGAAGATTCCATCTCCTGGACACTTGCAACGGTGGTTTGTAACTTGTGCTGCCAGGGAAATACATGTCTTTTTGGACCTTCCCCTAGCTGATCACTGGGGATTATATAAAGCTAAACCAGTGGCAATAAGCTGATCAATATAGAAAGTTGTTTTATTGAGATCCCTATTACGCTTTGTGCAATTAAAGGCATTAAAAGTCACTATGCCTTTCAAGCGTTCCAGGTCAGGGGGGAAGTATGCATTTTGTTGCTTTGATTAAGATCAGACATTAAATCATTTATCAAAATGTCAATAGGAAATTGGTTTATTGTAGACTCAGACCTTTCCTCCAGATAGTGATGATGCATCGCTGAATGTACACTCATAGAAACATAGAAGATTGTTGGCAGAAAAAAGACCACTTGGTCCATCTAGTCTGCCCTTTTAGTATTTTCCTTCTTATTATCTTAGGATAGATGTATGTTTATCCCAGGCGTGTTAAATTCTGTTATTGTAGATTTACCAACCACCTCTGCTGGAAGTTTGTTCAGGTATCTACTACTCTTTCAGTAAAATAATATTTTCTCACATTGCTTCTGATCTTTCCCCCAACTAACCTCTCACTGCATCCTCTTGTTCTTGAGCACAGTTTTTTACTAAAAACACTCCCCTCTTATACCTTCATTAAGTCCTTTAACATACTTAAAGGTTTCAATCATGTCCCCCCTTTCCCGTCTTTCCTCCAGACTATACAGATTCAAATCTTTAAGTCTTACCTGATATGGTTTATGCCTCACACCCTCCACCATTTTTGTAGCCCGTCTTTGGACCCGTTCTATTTTATCAATGTCCTTTTTTAGATGAAGTCTCCAGAACTGGACACAGTATTCCAGATGTGGCCTCACCAGAGCTCTATACAGCGGCATCACAATCTCCCTCTTCCTACTGGTTATACCTCTAGCTATACACCCCAGCATACGATTTGCTTTCCCCACCGCCTGGTTGCACTGGTGACTCATTTTAAGGCTGTCAGAAATCACTACCGCTAAATCCTTCTCTTCTGAAGTCTTTTTCAACACAGTACTGCCAATGTGATACTCGGATAGAGGATTCCTCCTCCCCAAGTGCATTATGTTACATTTGGAAATGTTGAACTTCAATTTCCACTGTTTGGACCACTTATTTAGCAAAGCTAAATCATTTTCCATATTACTGACCACCTCCAGGAATATCAACCCTATTGCACACTTTTGTGTCGTCTGCAAACAAGCTTAACCTACCAAACCTTCTCCTATGTCACTTACAAAAATATTTAAAAGAATAGAATAGGACCCAGAACAGATCCTTGTGGCACACCACTTGTAACCAGTCTCTGCTCGGAATATTCACCATTAACAACAACCCTCTGATCCTTCAGCCAACACTCATTTAATGTCTTAAGCTTGAACATTATTATTATAAGAAGTGATGGCAAATGACTAGGTTTTGAATTACCCATCACAGTAACACTCCCATCCACCTCCATTACATCGATATGCTTCCTAGCTTTCTTTCTATGGCCTATTTTGGTTCCATACAACACTATGAATGTAAAGCATCCAGTTTGTTTTTTGTTTTTTTTTTGGGGGGGGGGGGGGTAGGAAACACTGCTAATGAGTTACTTTTTCGTCTCTTCCGATAAACCTCGCAGATCTGAGGACCATTAGAGGTTCATCTGAAGCTTGACACCTGTAATACCTTTATACACTCCACTACAAATAATAGTTCTCATATTACTTCTAATTACGGTATTACATTTTATGTTTATACCGTTTTTTTGGCTGTGTTGTTGTAGCAGGAACAAAATCAACCATTTTTTTTGTAAAAAGCTATTTTGGACAAATTTGTTGAAAACTTGGACTTTTTTTTCCAACATTTTTTTTTTTTTAAATAAATTTTTATTCAATTTTCAGAATTTTGATTTACATACAGACTTACAAACACCCCATCTCTCGAAACAATTGGAGAGAGGGAAAGAACCAACAGTGAAATGTAACATATTCAAGATACAGGCAGTAATACATGATGAGGAGACAGAGGTATCCGACATGTCACAGGATAACGCAAAGCAACTTAATTCAATTCACATCCGTGTCTGGATGTGATAATCCTCAAATCTTGACCCACATCACCCTTAGTTCGACAGACTCCTCCCCCCCCCCCCCTTGCTTCCCCTGTCCCATCACCCACCCTGTTTCTGAGGCACAAGGACATCTGAGGAGACCCATTGTGACCAGGTCTTCCCTGAAGTGGCTGCTAAATACGCAGGCACCCCAGAGTTCCTGCTAGATCATGCCGACAATACCACTCAGTAAGTCTGAAGGGGTACATTATGTCATGTATCTCCTGAGCTGTGTGATGGGATTCCAGAAAGGAGCGCCAGCGATCAAAAAACCCCTTAATCCCTGAATGCTTGTGCCTTTCTGCATAAACTCTATCGTTGCCGAAGAGTCGTTTTAGCTGGGATATTACCATAGGGACCTCTGGAGTCTTACCTGAAAGCCACTCCTGGAACAAACACCTCAATGCTACGTGTATGACTATATGTACTATGTCAGGTATCTTTACCACAGTGTCGTCCTCCGGGGGACGTAACTGATGGAAGAGAAAGGCCTGGGGGGAGTGTGATATCTCTATCTCCCAGTGTGAGTGAACATAGGCAGCTATAGCCCTCCAGTATGTTGGGTGTGCGTACAGCTCCACACCCCGTGCCACAGGTTAGTGAGGGGTTGGCCACATTTTGGGCAGGCTGTGATTCTATCAGGGACATTGCGAGAGGGGAGTATGTTAAAACCGTAGAGTGCATTATGTGCCAATTTGAAATAAGTTTCTCTCCATCTTTCGTTTATTATACATTTTCTGACCTTTGCACCCTTGCAAGATTGTTCCTGGATTTGTTGGTCAGGACGTCCATCTAAACCCAGGATGGGAACAGGGCTGCCTTGTCAATTTTTAGGAAAAGAATCTCTAAGGGCATTATAACAATACTGAGATGGAAGTCTTTCCAGGAGCGGCTCCCATGATGCCATCCAGAGTATGGTTTTGGGCCTCTTCCCCCAAGTTCCGCAATCTGGTAGAGCAGAAGGCATATACCTGCTGAACATAGAGGAAGTGAGACGAGGAATATCAAATTTGGACAAGATTTCTGATGGGGTAAACCATTGCTATCCACAGGGTTAATCAAATGGCCCGCCTGGGTGACTCCCCTGGCCATCCATTGCACCGCCCATCCTGGAGAACTTCCCAAGGAGGTTCTGGATGTCCAAAGAGAGGCAATCCTTTGGACAAGAGAAAAGGAAGTTTAAATATCTTTCGTATCTCCCTCCATGCCATCACTGTATCTCTCAGAATGGTAAAGCTCTTAAGTTGCGCCGGCATTCGGGAGTGGGAGGTGTGGAGAAGTGCTACCGGGTTCCACGGCTGAAGGAGCGCTGACTCTAGAGGGAAATTAGAATGGTATGAGGACCCATGTAACCAGTCAATAACGTGACGGAGAAGACAAACTATATTATATCCCCTAACATTTGGAAGTTGAGTCCTCCCATCCAATTTGCCCAGGGCTAGTTTCTGGAAGGCTATTCTGGCGCTTACCCGCCCATATGAATTTAGTGAAAGACTGGCGAAGTTTATTTATGTAAGTGTGTTTTATAAGCAGGGGTAGAGTTTGAAGTGGGTACAACAACCGTGCAAAACTGACCATCTTCACCAGGTGGCAGCGCCCCATAAAGGTGATCGGTAAGCTGTGCCCACTTACGCAGTTCCGCATAAATTTTATTCAATAATGGGGGGTAATTTAAGGAGTACAAAGAATCCGTGTTTTCCCCACCTTGATCCCTAGATAAGTGATATGTGTCTTTGCTACTTGCATAGGGGGTGGCCTATTTACATGTACCCAAGGGGGGGGAGAAGGACCTAGAGGGAGGACTCGCTCTTAGTAAAATTTATTTTATATCCTGAAAGTTTACCGTAATCAGTCAGGAAAGAAAATAGTGCGGGCAGGCTAACATGGGGGTTATTAAGAAAAATTAGGAGGTCATCCGCAAAGAGGGTCGTTTTAACTGCTCTGTCCCCCACCTGTAATGCCCTCAACAAGTTCAATGTTTCTAGATAATTTGGCTAGAGGCTCTATGGTCAAGTCGAACAATAAAGGGGATAGTGGGCATCCCTGTCGGGTGCCTCTTCCTAATGGAATTGGGGCTGATAAGAGCCCTGGAGTAATGGACCCTCGCCACCGGAGCAGTGTACAGGCCCCCCAAAAATTGTCCTGGAAAGCGCCCCTCCAATGGAGAATTTGTCTAACACCGCCCACAGCCAATCCCAGCGAACATTGTCAACGCTTTTCTCCGCGTCTAGAGATAATAAAGCAGGTTGTCGTTGGCTGAGGGCGTGTCGGATCCTGTCCAAGACTACCAGCACTTTTCTAATATTAGTGGACTGCCGATCTATTTCTAATAAAACCCCCTGCGCCTCCCCCACCAAGTCAGGCATGTAATTGGCTAGTCTATCCGCCAATATTTTGGTCAATAATTTAATGTCATAGTTTATTAGCGAGATTGGGCGGTATGATCCCGGGTCTGTGGGTCTTTACCCGGTTTAGGAGAACTTTTATGTACGCCATTTTTGCTCCTGCCGGATATTTCCTGTGGTGAACATGGAATTAAAGTGTGTAGTGAGGCTAGGCACTATCTGGTCTGTTAATGTTTTAAAAATTCCCACTGTAAACCCGTCAGGTCCGGGAGCCTGCCATTTGAGGAGGCCTTTATAGCCCCACGTACTTCCTCCTCAGTGATTTCTGCGTTTAGCACTTCCTGTTGCTCCACAGAGAGGAGGGAAGTGATAAATCCGCTAGGAAAGTGGACAAGCTACCCGTCTCTGAAGGGGGAGTAGATAGAGTGACGTGTAATAATCCCCCAGAATTTTATTGATTTGGGTCGGGGCAGCGTGCAGGTCCCCTGTTGGTCTCTCAGCGCTAGTACATGAGCCGGGGGGTGTCTTCCCTTTCGCAAGTCTAGCCAATAGTTTTGCCCGCCTTATTACCGTGGCGGAAAATTCCACCTCGCCCTGGGTACGATATATCCTATCCCTCCTGTCCAGCCATAACTCGTAATCAGCCTTTGCTGCCTGCCAGGCCTCCCTGTTGGAGTCAGACGAGTCCCCAGGTAGGCCGTGTAAGCGCCTCTAAGGCGATCACTCGCCTTTTTATATTGGGTGGCGGGTTTTTTTTTTTCATTGATGTGACATGAGCTATCATTTTACCTCTAGGACGACCTTACTGGTTTCCCAGAATAGTTGAGGAGTGGATTTGTGTTCCGCGTTATAGTAGTCGAACTCAGTCCACCACCCCCTCAGAAGCTCAACAAACGTTTCATCCTCCGTCATATAGGAGGGAAACCGCCAGATAAATTCATTACCCGTCGGGCAGGATGGGAAGAGGGTCAATACAACCGGTGAATGGTCCGTGATGACCAGGTCTCCATGTTTCACCGATTCTATCCTACGGCTGAGAATTGGGTTAGTCAACATGTAGTCTATTCTAGACCATGACTGGTGGGGGTGTGAGAAGTGGGTGAAATCCCTATCAGCTGGATGTGTGAGGCGCCATGCGTCCTCTAGCCCTGTCTGTTCCAGGAAGCCCGGCAGCACTTTATCTCTAGACCGGAATGACGTAGGGTTAGGGTTCGTTGAGGGCCCCTTCCTATCCTCCCTTGGATCGAGGACAGTGTTAAAATCCCCTCCCACTACTTTCCATTGTGTGGCATCTGAATTTAGTCTATCTGCCAGTCCTGCAAAAAAAGTTTATTGTCCCCATTGGGGGCGTATATGTTAAAGATGCTATATTGGTCCCCCTGGTGGTCTATGATCAGGTGCGAGACCCTTCCCTCGGCATCATGTGTATGCGATACTAGTTTAAATTGGAAGGACCTATGAATCAGCGTGATCACTCCCGCCTTAACCATTCACTGATGGGGACCCATAGACGCCGCCCACCCAGAATCGTTGCATTCTATTCATGTCCTCCGCCTCTAGGTGGGGTTTCCTGCATCATTTACTATGTCGGACGGTGTTTTCTTCAAAAGCGGAGCAGTTGCACCCGTTTATTGGGTGACCTTAGCCCCTTTACATTCCATGTTACGAGCCTAACCATGATAAGTCTAGACAAAGATAGAATGCAAGGATAAAGTGTAGTAAGAGGACCGCCTCAGATAGAGTGCCGTCAGTAATAAGCACCCCATGACCCCCGACCTGTGTAGGCTCATGCTTACGTTTCCCCCCTCCCCCCTCCCCCCTTGCACTGAAAGAGAGACAAGAACATGAACCATGTGACCCCTCTACCATATACATCTGCCTCCTGCGTGAATCTCTGTGTACATAAAACAACAACAAACATACCAAACAAAAGTGATTTTTCATCTCGTGAGAGGGTCTGATAGCATGAGACTGCCTCTCCATCCTCGAGTGTGAGACTTCTCTTTTTTCAGTCATGCAACGGGCTCCCGTGGGGGCGCCACTGCATAAGTATACAAAAAGTCACGCCCCGAGGACCAAGACATCAGCAGGCCCATATCTATGTCAGGAAGGAAAGTGGTAAAAGAGAAAGATAACCATAACCATTTAAGCAGGTGTGTGCGAATACTTGCTACTGTCTCTCATGCAGCAGGATTACAGCCTCGCTGTCGACCATCTCAGTCCGGGAGAGGAGATCTGGAGTAACTTGTGCCGCGTCTGGTACGTCGCATGCGCCTGCGCTGCTCCTTGGGTGAAGACTGTTCCGGCCGGCATACTGTATCTGGGCGGGCGGGCCCTGTGACCGCTGGCTGGACGGCTGTGATCCACTGAAGGGTTCATTTCTCCTGAAAGCTTCTTTCCGCCACTTAGGTGACTTGTAGGTGGACATTGAGCCATCATTATGAAAAATGCGCAAAGTGGCCGGATATTGCAGCTGAAACTTCTTTTTCGCCGCATTGAATAAGCTGTACAAACTTTGCTGAAAGCTCTGCGCCGTTTTGTGACTTCTGCAGAGTAGTCCTCAAAGATCATGAGGCGCATGCCCTGTACTTCCAGGGGTTGGGACCTCTTCCTGTATGCTCGCAAGATGGCCGTTTTATCGTTGAAGTCTAACAGCCGAATTAACTGGACGCGGCCTCGCTGTCATCACGTCCCGCTATTTTCGCGGATGCTGGGGGGCATGCCAATTCTGTGTACCCTTTCAATCCTACACGCATGGGGCAGGCCGAGGTTTTGGTATGTCCCGCTCACAGAATGATTGCAGGTCAGCTGTAACCAATTTTCTCTGGTATCCCTATGATGCGTAGATTGTTTCTTCTGGAACGATTTTCCAGGTCATCTATTTTTGTCCTCCATAACCTCGGTGACGTCGTATAGCTGGCGTACACGGAGCGGAGTAAGTCGTTTTCATCTTCCAGAGCAGAAACACGCTGTCCACCACCTCAATTCTGGTAGCGTGGTCAGTAACTTCCTTGCGTATTCTGGACAGAGAGGTTTTAAAGCATCCTCTATTATCCTCTGCATATTCGGAGTATGTGCTGTGTAACTGCTGCTGCCAATAGCTTATATTCAATGGCGGTGATAGTCCTCCCTGTGATCAGGCATTAGCATTGCTGGCAGCACTGCCTGTTTTCCCCGTATATCCCAGCAGCTGGGCCTGGGCATAGCTCTGTGGCATAGTTCCCTGTATTGGGGTCTGGTATAAAGATGCAGGACTGTCTGGGGGAAGCTTGATTCTGGCAAAGACCCCCTGAATTGTCTTTGCAGGCTGGTGCTCTCCCATAGGGAGCGCATGGCCGCGCGGCCCCGGTACTGTGTCCCCCTCCTTTGTGCCGGTTTGCTGCGAGTCCCGGCCGCTTCCCTTCCCCACCTCCACCTGTACTATTGGGGGCTGTGCCGGTCCCGCCGAGCTGCTAGTGTGGTGCCGCTGCCCCGGTTTTTTCTGGGTCTCGGCCAGCCTTCACTTGCCTGCTGGGACCTCCTGTGGCAGTGTTCTCCTCCTCCTGCGGCGCCATCTTGGATTCCTCTGCCGCCATGCGGCCCGGCGTTTCCAACATTGTTAAAGGTCGACTACCTTTTAGCATTTTTAGCAGTTTTAGGTTACATTCACATGTTGGTAGTGAAGAAATGTGCATCTGTACGGAGCTTCACGGAGCAGTACATTGGCACATCATTAGCATGTGGATCTGTGCCTACGTTAAGGTCCACATTACAGCAGGTCCTATTTTTGCAATGTCCTCATGATGTTGAAAAACGTGATGGTGTCTCCGCTGTGTTTTTGGTTGATCTCCCTTAGTCAACCATCATTCTCTTTAGGTCCTATATTGTGCGGCACGGATCGCGGCCCTGTACACACGTACGATGTGTGAACGGAGCCATTGAATTAACATTGGTCCTTGTACTTGTGATGTAGCCTTAGGCTTAGTTATCCTTGCTAAGTTTTAAAGGATTCCTACAACTAATGAACTGGGCTACTTTTCACTTTTTATAGATGGCCGACCTACAACAAGAACACCAAAGAGAATCGAGGGTTATTGGAGAATATCAGGCAGCTGAGTCGTGAGCTCCGGCTTCAGATGATCATCATTGATAATGTTTATTCCACAGGAATTCAGTAACGTTAGAACTGCTCAGTTATCATCCTGCCTCTGCAGTTCAGTGCCCTGTGCCATTAGCTTGTAAACCATATACCTCTGGTCAAACGTCTTCATGTTATAGGGAATCATACTGTACCAGGCTTGTTTCCTTGGAAACCATAGGGAGAGATTTATCAACATGGTGGAAAGTGAAACTGGCTCAGTTGCCCCTAGCAACCATCAGATTCCACCTTTCATTCCTCACAGCTCTTTGGAAATGAAAGGTGAAATCTGATTGGTTGCTAGGGCAACTGAGCCAGTTTCACTTTACACCCCTTTGATAATCTCCCCATGGAGTTCAATAAATTGATGACTTCTCCAAGGATATTCACCACAGATGGCAGCGTTTCAATCTCACTCATATTATAGGTAGAGATGAGCGAATCAGGTTCGTATTTGATTAGCTGGGGCTGCTGAACTTGGAAAAGCTCTAAGGTTGTCTGGAAACATGGAATACATAGCCAATGACTATATCCATGTTTTCCACAAAGCCTTAGGGCTTTATCCAACTTCAGCAGCCACCGCTATCAAAATGCCGAAGTTCCGTTCGATCCGATTCGAGCATGCTCGAGTTCACTCATCTCTAATAATAGGTTATAAATATAATGTGATGCCGATCAAGGGATTTGTTATACTGGTTGCAGTGCTTCTGTTTAGAATTTGGTAAAACACGTGGAGAAAACATTTACCTTTAAAAGCACAGAATTTTTATATTAAAG